>NC_046975.1:21819888-21937388 GCF_009769545.1 Cyclopterus lumpus
ATATATATCTATATAATATATACATATATATTTTATTAAAGTAATACCACCCTGGTGTCTAAGTTAAATATGGATCTATTATTGGTGGTAACTGGCCTATAGCTTTGAGAGAAGACTGAGCTTATTGGGGAAACAGCTGGCTCTGTCCAAAAGTTTAAAAAAAGAATCCACCCAGCAGAAAACGCTAAAAACTCAATGACTATGACAACATGTTATATCTCATTTGTTGAATCCATAGAAACACTAACCAGCTGCTGGCTGTTTAACAGGAAAGAGTGCTTTCAATTGTCTCATCTCACTCTCAACAAAGCGAATTAGCATGTTTCCCAAAAAATGTCTCCTGTCTGAGTCAGTTTTGGATAAATATATCTAAAAAAAAGATCTGCATGTTCTCTCACAGACTCCTTCAAAACTGTGTTCATTTCCCCCCCCCCCCAACCTCAACCAAACCACAACAACAAGAGGGATGCTCTCGCACCGAAAGCATCCACTTCCCCTCCTCCTTTACGACTTCTGGGCAACGAGGATGTCACATTAGTAACTGCAATCACATTTCCTATTAATCATAATGTGCATACCAGTAGGTAGGAATGTACTTTGCAGGTCATCTGGGTTCGTTTTTAAAAACACACACGTTTTATACAGTTTTCATCAAACCGAGTGATTCTCAACGTATTTTGGTATGCGTGTCCTCGAAGTATCTGTCGGCTTTGCCCGAGTCAAATTGGTCATTTTAAAAATAATCGACTGTGGAGAAAGTGAGATTAAAAAGGTCACCCCACTGGATGACAATTGCGTCCTGTAGAAATTCATTCATAGGGCACCGAAATGTCTGCAAAGCTGGTTAATATTCAAACCAACCGGTGATCTCACGGTGGGGGGGGGCCTCCGAGTTCTGCCCCTGATTCATCACTCAGGATTCTTTCCCCGCGCTCGCGTATTATTTTCACATCCCGGCATTTGATTTCATTTGAGTCGCCAATCAGAGTGTGATGAGAATGTCTGGGAGCTCACCGAGACCAACCCGAGCTTTGTCTCCACGGAGAGAGACTGAAACAAAATAGGGAGAAATTCCACCGGCGTCGGCTTTTAAGGGACAAGGAATATCTTCTTTTTTACTTTTGACACGTCCCTGGTGCTACGTTCAAGTAAAATGTAAACAGAATGTTTGAATTATATTTGATCTCGTTGTGCACTTTCGTCTCCAAAAACTAAATTCTCATTTCATCCGAGCCGCGGAGAGAGAGAGAAAGAGAGGGAAGTGTCGATGCTCCGGGGAGACCCCGAGGCAATCAGTATTCCAGTCACCTGCTGTACAACATAAAGAGCATGCTAGCAAGCTGTGGACAAAGACACCCCCAACACGCAGCCCACCAATGCATATGGAGCCACACACACACACACACACACACACACACACAGACATAAACACAATCAACCGCACACACGCTTTCAAAAAAGCTTCATTGAAATAAATTGCAGGCTCTCCGGCAAGCTGCACCTATAGCAGTTTTCTTGGATCCAGCAGGCGGAGGAGGGGGTGTAGGAGGAGGTGTGTGTGTGTGTGTGTGTGTGTGTGTGTGTGTGTGTGTGTGGGGTGGGGGGGGGGGGGGGCAACAGATGATTAAAGCCTGACAAAAGGTTAGGAGACGTGACAACACGGCTGCAAGTCAATCAGCAGGGCGCAATATGATCACCTTTTCCCAGATTCCAGGTAATGGAGAGGAGGGGGAGGAGGGATAATGGAGAGATGTTGCACAACACGATCAACTTTCAACATCCCCTTTGAAGTCCAAAATGTACCCCCCCCCCCCCCACCCCCCTAAGAAGAAACTTAAAACAACGAGGGCATTTTTCACTGGACAACGTTGGTGATTAAACGGCGTTAGAGGTTGTTTTTTTTTTCCCCCTCAAGCGCTTGAATAACAACAGGTCAAATCAAGCGTTTGCAAGGAGTAAACCTGTCTGGGTTAAAAAACAACAAAGAAAACTCCAGGGGTTTTGAGAGCCTGCATAGCGATGGCAGGTGGTAGTTAACATTTCAAAGTGTAAGCCCTCCCGAATTCCTGTGATAATGTAAAAAAAAAAGAAAAGAAGAGAGAACCGGACGGGTAAAATAAACAAAGAGGAAGAAGAGCGCACGGAGACAAAAAGACTTCCACCTGAATGCAAAGGTATAGTGTTGTGGTGATGGGGGGAGGGGGGGGAGGGAGGGGGGGGGGGGGGGGGGGGGGGGGGGGGGGATTTCAGAGCTGTCACATGCAGCGTCCAAAAACAGCTCACCGTGTTATCACAAGGGCATTTTGTCATTGACGCATCCACCAGCTGCTGGATTTATGGTCGAGGGCCGGCTATTACCATCGATAATTGATGGTCTGTAGGTGTGCGTGTGGGTGAAAATGGGAATAAGTGTGTGTGTGTGTGTGTGTGTGTGTGTGTGTGTGTGTGTGCGTGGGTGCGCTCGCTCGCTCATGTTCATGCATGTATATTCACTGTATGTCAGTGTGGCTGCTGCCCCTCTCCCCCCCCTGCCTGTCAGTGGTGTGGGCCTCTGATTGGGGGCCCTGGGCTCAGTCGCCACGGAAACTGCACCAAAAGCAAACAAAGGGGTGGAACGGAGCCGAGGGAATACGGTGACACACAAAGGGGGGGGGGGGGGGGGGGGGGCTACCTAGCACAGTGGAAGATTTCAGGAGCCGGAGCTCTCGACACAAAGCCGAGCCGCCGCCGGAGTAGACGTTGCTTTCTTGTCAACACTCTGGGCTTCGAACCCGCGTGTTCGTCTGCTGCGCACAAGCCTGGAGAGTTCACGCTAATTCCCCCCCCCCCCCTCACCCCTCCCTGGTCTTTCTCTCTTCCCCCGCTTTTGGAATTGCTTTATTAACATATGCAAATGACGACGTGATTAGTCAAATTGGACGAACATTTTTCTGTGATTTTTTTTCTTTTTATCCAATGCAGTGCGAAAAAATAAATAAAAAAATGGAAGCCGGTCCAAAGTCATTTCCATTCATCCTCCTCTTGCTTATGGTGCCTTTCGTCACTCAAACTGCGGCGGCTGACTGTAAAACCGATAAAGCTTTTGATACCGCCTTTAATTCCCACTGTTGCTCCCGGTGGCAAGAGGCATTGGAAGATCAAGTCACACAGCGGCCGTGACAATAACAACAAAACAATAAGGTCATTAAGATTAGCCATTGTCTGTAAACATTAAACCGATTATGGCAAATTAAACCCCAGAAGCATAGAATAATATGAAGTCCATTAATAAGGCTAAGATGAAGGTTTTTAAATATTTCCTTTTCGACCAAAGCGCTGTAATGCCGGCTGAGGGGGAACATGGGGGACATACAGGAAGTCATTGTGCTAAAGCGGGGGATTACATTTTGTTAGGGGGCCTGTGGTCGGTCCGGTCCACTGAGACTCATTAAGAATGGCCTTGACATTAAGGGCCCGCTCTCTTTCAACCTGTTTGCGGCCGCGATGCCGAGATCAAACGGAGTGCTATAGGTGAGGGCACTCTCAATGGCCTAAAGCTGGTCATTCATCCTTTTTAAAGACAGGAAATCAGGCTAAATGGAGGCCCGGCTCCTCCCTCCGCCTCGCTAAAGAGGCTTCAGAAGCTGCAGAGTTTTCGCAGTAAAGAATTTCAAGTGGCCGTGGGCCTTTTGAGGGGAGGGGGGGGGGGGGCAGAACCAATAAAATCCAGGATTACTTGTGTCAAAGAAACACACCTGCATTTCATACATTGCTCCCCCCCCCCCCCCCCCCCCCCCCCCTCACCTATAATCTCTAACTGCAGGCTGAAATGAAATGCTTCTTTTCCACGAGAAACCTCCAAATAATGTTGTTTTTTCACATGTTTTTACTCGTCTAGTTTGCATTTTCCAGTAATTACGCGACGTGTGGTTGAAATACCACAGATGGAATAAAGGCCCTTTGTTTTCACGGCGCTGAAAAACGTCTGTGGTTTTCCTTTTTGTGCTTCTATTATTTCTTCTTACACTTTTACTTCTACTATCTATAAACAGGCCGACCAGTGTTTCACAGCCACGGCGTGTTGCTATGAGTTACACGAACGTGGGTTAGTCGAATGTACAGCAGGATACAGATGAATTTGGACATGGTCGATGTTGTGGAAGACGAAATGAGTGTTCGTCCAATGTGTGTAGTCGCTAGGCTAACGTCGCTAGGCTAACGTCGCTAGGCTAACGTCGCTAGGCTAACGTCGCTAGGCTAACGTCGCTGATTGTCCACCTTTTATGTCAGTTTAAATCTTTCCAAGTTTTTGAAGGCGAGTAACAACGAGTGGAAATCGAGAGGCAAAAAGGCTCACAGAAAAATGCGATCGTGAGTAACAGTTGTCACACTCCAAACACGCGTCAGCGCGTTAGCGCCTACGGCTCCCGGTCGGTCGCCGTGCATCGGCTGGTTGAGACCAATAAACGCTCCAGAAGACTTACTGCAACAACAACAACAACAACAAACTCCAGCTATCAAACTTGCTTCCCGTTTAAATCGGAATGCTATATACCTTCTTTTTTCTTTTTTTTTTAACAGGAAATCAGCGCCGTCCTCATAATTTATAACTCGGCCCTCCCGCCAGATGGTTTTGGGTTTCGGGCCCGGGAAGAGTTTGTAATGAAGGGGCGTGATTGGCCACGTCTTGAAATTAAAATAATGATGTGACGTACCTGCTCTGGAGGTTCAACCTTGCGCGTGGTATCCGGCCTCAGGGCTCGACATTAAGAGGCCCTCATCACTCGCCCTCGCTCTCTCCCTCTATCTCCCTCTGTTCCTCCCCTCCCTCCTTCTCTCTCTCTCTCTCTCTGTCCGAGACAGATGTGTGATTGATATCCGGGGTGCCGGGTGATGTGCCGCTTCTAATTTTAGCCCGGCTCACTTGGGGACTCTCACAGCAACAGGTAAAAGTGGACGCAGAAGCCGGGAGTCCATCTGCACTGCAAATAGGCAATGATACATTATTTTCCCACGGCCGCCATAGATATGAATGATGTAGCATGTGCATCTCACAGACCATCTACTACAAGCTCTATAGTCATGTACCTACATACAGTGAGTGCGTGTGCTTGTGTGCGCATAAGATATGTAAGGTTTCTTTTGTTCCGCTGTGGCAATTCAATGCTTTTGTTTTTCTCTGGACAAAAATAAATGACATGCTTATTCTACACGAGCAATAACAACTTATTTTAAAAAATGTATTAAAAGTTGGGTAATATGTGTGTTGGTGTTATCCAATCTCAAGTCTCTATTTCATCAGAGATGGTAGGAATTGAGAATAAAGTATAAATTGCCAATATTCTCACTGAGCGTCTCGTTTACTTATGTGGGTCATACACAGGCATCAGCATCAAATTTCATAACCGATTTGAAGTACCTCCCAGTAACTTTACCAGTGAAAATGCAACCATGGCGTAAAGAGATATATCTCGGTTACTCAGTATAAATCATCACCAACATTCAAAGTTTTATTGGCTCCAACCCAACATGTTTAACTGGACCAATAGGACCATATTTTCCTCTAGAAGTGTTCAAACGTGAGCATAAAGCAGCAGATGCCGCAATGAATGAATAATCAGTATGAATGAAGCATTCCACTTTTAAATCAGGGGACACAAAGTGGAGTCTTTTTTCTTCTTCTAACTCACTATTAACTATCCCTCCCAAAAAAAATGTCCCATTTTGCGTGTGCACATCACACAGCCGGAGAGAAAACTGGGTCATTTGAAAATCGTGTGAAACCTCATAACGTAGCCAGTGCCGGCACCACTACCGGCTCCATGTAGGTCAGAGTCCGTCTCGGCTCCCGTGTGGTTCCTGACCGCGGACCTCCCTCGACTTGTCACTCGTGATTAATCTGCTAATGTCCGCGCATTGCTAATTCTCCGAACGGGCCTCCTTCGGTGCGACTGTACGACTTAATGGGATGTCGAGCGGAGACCGTTATTTATTTATTTAATTTATTTTGTTTTGCCCTGTGTCGTGCATATGTATGAGCTCGTATATATTTAGCGGGTCGAGTTGTTTTTGATTACCGCGTGGCGAACGAGTCGGGGGCTGACCACCTGCATTTCGTCCCAAGCAGAAATAACAGATGTGCCGAAACGGACCGCGGCAGCCTGTTACCGTGGCAGCCTGTTACCGCGGCAGCCTGTTACCGCGGCAGCCTGTTACCGCGGCAGCCTGTTAGTTACTAGATAGTGGGATGATTCATTGAGACACCCAAACGGTGTGTCGTATGACCGAGAAGAGAGTCGTTTACAGTATTTCAGGATTACAGCGGGGCTTTAAATACATTGCTGCCTCCGGGGGGGACTTTAGATCTTTAACCTGTGTCACAATTTCCTGTGAGAATGTGAAAGGAAATGCACTTTAAAAAAATGTAAGTCTGCAAAACCATGTGACGTTGACACGGAAGAGCACGGTTTGATTCCCCTTTTTATTTGGAAAGTCGACATGTTTTTGTTGTAACCAAAACCGATTATTCATTCTAAGGTTAACGTGAAAACCGTACATATGAAAAGAGAGAGAACATATGAATCCCTGTTGCTCTGGTCATAATTATTCGGGAAGGCACCGTAAAACAATGTCCTCCTGCAAAGAGGGGCACCAGAGTAGAAAACACTCATATATATGACATATATGAGCGGACAAACAAACACCGGCTCTAGAGAGACAGGTCTGTATTTAGTTCTCCGTGCTCGGCACGCAGGAGAAGTTTCAGTTAGTCGCGTTCTGCATCCTCGCCACTAGAGGGCACTAGATCCCAAACGCACCGGCTCTTTAATAGTTGATGTGTGGATGAAACCTCGCCTCAATTTAGTACAAAACAGTCCACAACATTAATGTCTTGCGATACGATTATGTGTTGCGTTTCAGGAATTGTTGTTTGTTTATCACCTTTCAATAAAAAGGCAATTTAAAAAAGACAAAAAAGACAGAAAAAACAGAGAAAGAAGACGGATAAAAATGGGACACAGCAATGTTTCTAAAAAAAAAAGCAGCTGCAAACATCTTAATCCCCGATTTAAAAGATCTGAGTCTTGTCTTCTGGGAGCTTGTAAAGATACGTGATGCATATAATTTATATACGTTTTATCAGTGCGGCGTTAACTCTGATCCAAATGGCAACGCTTCGCAGCCGCTCCAGCTCATCGTTGAGCTTCTCCCTTCCGTTTCAGGAATATAAATTGTTTTAATTACTTTAAAAACTTTTCTGGTCTCTTTACTAATTCTTGCAAGTGTTTCCAATGATCGCCATGGACCCATTGTTTACAGCTTTTCTGGACAATATCAAAATGTCATATTTACTACAACATTTTTGGAACGTAAACTCAACCATGCAGTCCGATTATACCCGATTTTAGTTTGTTAGCTTTACGGTTTATTCATCTATTATCTATTTTCTTGTACTATCCTAACATAACCTTTAGCTGCTGGACATTTGCAAACGTCCCTGCCTGTGAGACGAGTAAAGTATAATTTATTCAGAATCAACAAAGCTTTTCTCGTTAACACTTTTGTACAAACAGATGTCAGTATTATTGGGGTGATAGTATAATTGCGTAGTTGAAACCGTGGAGGTAATCCAGCATGAGGGAACGGAATCATTTTCACCGTGAAGGCATCTGCACATTCATTCGCTTGAAATTGTAAAAAAAAAAAAATCCAGGGGGCCACATATTCGCCACGCTGCTTATGCAAGTCTCGGAAACACAAATAAGCTTCGGTGTTTCTGGGGGACGGCGGGGACACATCTGGTGCCGCCGTGTGCCCGGCCTGGTATTTAGCAGACTGTACCAATGAAGAAATATTTCGATTAGGACTGGGAAATTGCTTCTGTCAAGACCACTTCAACGAAAAAGGAGGAAGAAGATAGCTCTCGCTTTGAAATCGGGACTCAATTTGAAAAGAGAGGAGTAATTTAACGTGGCATCTTGATAACATGATTCATGGAAAAGAAAGAAACGGATATGTCCCGGTCCCAGAGGACTTAGTATTTTTCTTTGTGCCGAGTACAGACATGGCTCCCTAATGCGTTAAATGTGTTTAAAACCTTTCTGGATCAACACAAAGAGCACGATCGCCTCTGAGGATTATGATGCACACACACACACACACACACACACACACACACACACACACACACAAAAAAGAAAGAGAAATCAAAGCTTGCTTAGCCGCAAAAACTTGTTCGAGCGGATGTAGCTCCAATTAGGCTCTCTAAATGTTTAATAAGCACAATCCATGTGCAATAATGAAATCTGCCACATCAGGGGGCTTCAAACTGAGCGAAGGAACTGTAACTCACTCTGTTGGTTACCTTTACTTTACGGAGAAGGGGGGTGGGGGGGAGGACACGATCCTTTGTAAAGGACTCAGGCATTCCTTTGGTAACCATTTTAATGGCCAATGCCTCCTGGTCAAGAGGTGGGCGCTGAATGGACTAATTCTGCAGGATTAGCCCTCTGCGGTGGTGATCCAGCCAGCCAAACAAATGTGACCTTACGGTGGAGAATCTGTGCCTGCACAACCATACGTTGACTCTATGGGAGGGGGCAGCTCAGTCTAAGGGATTAGTGGGAATCAACCATTCAGGCATACTCCGTTTTTTTTTCCAGCTTCTTTTTCTTGACTTTGAAAGACTTGTTTGACAAAAAAATTACATCGCAGAAGGGGGTTACCGGTGGCAACACAAGCAAAAAAAAAATTAAAATACCAGCTTAATGAGAAGTGGGGTGGGGGGGGGGGGGGGGGGGGGGGGGGGGGATTCGAGTGCAGGACAGCTCAGCAAACTCATAACATCCACGGGTTTGTGCTCCGGGGATGGGCTTTCAGTCTCCAGGGGCCTGAAAGAAGAGGATAAAACCACAGAGAGGCTGGACATGCTAGAGCTGGAATACACAAAACACAGGCTTCACATGTGTCAGGTGACCTTTTGTTCCCAACAGGGCTCAGTTCTGCAGGACCGCACAGCCAAATAAACAGTAAATGTTCCAGAGGATGGCCCGGCCTGTGGGCTTAAGTAGCATCTGACAGACGATACTCGAGGAAAGATAATGTAGCTGCAGCGCTTCCTGCTCTGGGTCACCGAGTAAAAGGGCACAAACGCACCAGGTTTTCTTCTTCCTTTGTTTGTAATTTGCATGTCAATATATTTGTATATGTCATTATTACAATTATTGCAATTTTCTTTCCAGGAACAAGGTAGAATAAAACGGCATCAACCAATCACGTTGTGAGTAACGGACACGTTCAAATTCAAAATGTACACCATAGGGGGTCGACAACAACACGGAGGCCCTGTAACAAGACGGAAAACTTTATTACTCCTTTTAACCTTGAAAAAAAAAAAAAGCAGCGCATAGATCCAGTTTCTTCCCTTTCACAATAAAAGACCCTATATATACACACAACTATGCTGCTGTTTACCCGAGGGTACTCAAATTCACTCAAGAGTATTTTGCTAAAAGGAAACTCATTGAGATTGCCATCTTAGGTTTTTAGGGTCAACACGATCCTGGTGGCCTTCCCTCTATTCAAACCTTTTATTTAAGAAATGCTATGAATAGTGTTGATGCATTTTCATGTCGCTTTTTATGTGTGTCACCTCAATACAAACATGATGGTGATTCATCCTGTGTCCAGTTCACAGCAAAAAAGGACTTTCTGGTAGACATTTTCCTGAAAAAAAAAAAAAAAACATCCAGCAAAACAGGAAGTGGTGCCTTTTTTTTGTGAAGCATTGTACATTTTATTTTGTTTTGCAAGCACTTTTTTTTTTTTTTTTTTGGATGATTGGAGGGGAATGAAACTACATTGATTTTGACATCTCCGCCCGGTGCATGAGTGCACATTGTATTCCCCCTTCTGTGGGGTTTCTGTACAGCCGAACGCGGTGCACACTCTTGATTTCCCCGAGCAGCGTGCACGGGAAAAAAAGTGTTTGAACGTAAACAAACCAATCAACCAATCAATAAGCACAGCGAGCCCCCCCCCCCCCCCCTCCCCTAAAGGTGCTGCTGAGCGACTAATAAACAGAACAACAATGAGGGAGCTGGCACGGACAGAAAAAGAGCTGTCAGAATCTCAGAAGTTATTAGCAGAAGATCCACAGGAAGTCGTCACACGGCGGCTCCGATTTTGAAAGTCAGCAATTATCGCTTCGGTGGAAATATGACTTCACATCGGCGCCTCCACTCGAAGATTTCTTTCTGAGACACTCGTCTCTTTCTGAACACTTTAATTAGGTGCATTTAGGAAGTTCTTATGTGCATTTAGAGAGAGAGAGAGAGAGAGGGAGAAACTTGAATCCTTTCCTGGCAATACGACCGTACTTCACATGACGGTGTGCAAAAAAAATCCCAGTGACGCAATTCTGAGAAGAATATACACAACATATAAAAAACAAAACAACAAATTATTTCTGGAATCATAGAAATAATAACCAGAAGTGTGTGTCAGTAAAGACAAAAACACTGCACACTGTGTCAAAAACACTGCATCGAAGAGTTAAAGAACAACAAGCACTTTTTTCGATGGTCTCGCGTTGGCGCCATTGCTGTCGAACGGCACCACAAACTGCACTATTGTGATATTTTATTATTTTTAAGTAGATATTCCGCTACAAAACAATCATAACTCGTCATTTGCAAGAATAAAACTACAGTAGCGGATGAACCACAGGTCCTCTGTAACTATGGGGTCACTAATAATCCCAATAACTGGTACCATTTGGTTCATCATTCTTCATAAAGATGATATCCTTGCTCCATATTTTAGTGTCCACTTCATTTTAAGTATTGCCGTCCAACCACAGGGATCTATTCGACTTAACATCAGTCAGTGCGGTCTTCCCAGTCTGCTTAACCTTCCCCATATGCCCTCGCTTCTCATGAACCACAGGGGCCGTTAACATTATCGGCTTTATGACACGACGGGTAAAGCTCACCGGGATTCCTCTGGG
Organism: Cyclopterus lumpus; assembly: GCF_009769545.1. Taxonomy (NCBI): domain Eukaryota; kingdom Metazoa; phylum Chordata; class Actinopteri; order Perciformes; family Cyclopteridae; genus Cyclopterus; species Cyclopterus lumpus. The sequence goes on from NC_046975.1 coordinate 21,830,876, forward strand.
TTTAAGTCCTCCTGACCATATTCTAATGCCCTCTCTATTAAAAAAAACAACATTTATGACGGCGGTGACTGAAATGAACTTAACAAGTCTGTCATCGCTGCGGCTTTGTGAGCCGATCGAATGTGAAACGGCTCGGCGGGTGACGAAACCCCTCCGACGGTGAGCTTTGAGGCTGAGGGATTTGGTCCGGGGGGCGGACAGGTGGTTCCACCGGAGAGGCCGGAGCTCGGTACGGAGCCTTTTGAAATCTCCTCAACTGGAAAATGTGGTCGCTTTTTTTTTTTTTTTTTTTAAGACGACAAGAGGTCTACGTTGCAAAAAAAAAAGAAGCTGTTTAATCTAGTGCAGGCGGGGGTGGGTGGGGGGGGGGGGGGGGGGGCTTAAAATCTCACCGTTTTTGGAGAACAAATAACGTTAAACAAAGTCCTTTACGTTATAGCAAAAATCTCCAATCAAATCTTTTCAACCAGTTAAGGAATGAGAAGAAAAATGAAACGTCGTGCAACACAATGAAATCAATCCCCCTGCGTCTCCATTAATCAGACTAAATTAAACAATGTCCTTTTTTTTTTTTTGAAGACAGTGTCACCTTGAAGTAGGTTAAAATACACTGTGAAAAAAATGAATATTTGATGCTTGTTCTTAATGAAAAATAACCGTGAACCCAGTCACAAAGTGACACAGTTAGCAGAGAACTCCTTCCATCTGCTCTCAATCCCTCTGGCTTTGTTTGGCTCATGCTGTCCCTTTTGTTAGGAAGTGCCGCAGCTGATTTCAATCAATGTAACAGATTGAAAACATGTGAGGTTTTCAGCTTGGAAATATTGCAAACCTGCGAAATAAATAGTAGATAATAATAATAATAATAATAATAATAATAATAATAAAAAGGTGGAGGCATGGAGGCATGTTCTCACTTAACGCTGCTAACTCTGTTTACCGTGTAATGGTCTCGCGGTCATGCAGAACACATTAATCAATTAAACCTATAAGGAAGAGTTATATCCGCCAGCAGATATGAAACATAATGGAGGAACATTATTATCTATTGTTTTCCTCCGTGTGAATGTTGTTTTCTGCTCAATCTCATCATTATTTTTTGTTGATGCGGTCTTGTTTCCAGTTCAAACAGCAACACACACACACACACACACACAATACAACTGGGTAGCATTTTTAGAGAATTACCAGCCACGGGGACACGCCGGCCACACAGAGTTTTGAGTGACGAGCGAAATATGAACTGACAATAATTGCTGCTTTTTGCCGCGCCCCCGTAGCATGTTGACAGCCCCCGACTCCAAACTACGGTTTGGCAACGGAAACGCTGCGGTAGGCCGGATAGTTCTGGTGCCATCGGGCAGGAATTCTGTTCAAACTGTTCAGCATATTGTAATTCAAGTGGTCTGAGAGAAAACTAGACGTTTTCAGGCTTTAGAAAATATAGGCCACTTTGGCCAATCACAGGTCGTTTTCAGAGAGAGGGGCGTTCCCATTGGCTGGTCTGTAAATACAGGTGCACGTGCACGTCCCGTCCTACGAAAGTTGCTATTCAAGCATTGCCGACAACGGCCGACACTGCAAAGCAACCCCCCCCCCACCCCCCCCCCCAAAAAAGAGGAAGACGGACTTCTGACGACATCGGCGAGCGTTTTCTAGGAAGGAAATGTTGCTTTATAGTTTTGCCTTTTGCCAGTTAACAAAAGGCACAAATGTAATCTTTTAAAATGTCCTATATTCTTTTGGAAAAACAAACTATTGGCAACATTTTCTCTCCATCTCTCTGGTAGCTTAGCTTCCTGCTAATCGTCGCTAAAGGCTAAAACGAGTGACTATCACAGTCAACGACAGTGAGCTCAGGGGGCTAAATTATTAGCATTTTCTCTCCATCTCTGGTAGCTTAGCTTCCTGCTAATCGTCGCTAAAGGCTAAAACGAGTGACTATCACAGTCAACGACAGTGAGCTCAGGGGGCTAAATTATTAGCATTTTCTCTCCATCTCTGGTAGCTTAGCTTTCTGCTAATCGTCGCTAAAGGCTAAAACGAGTGACTATCACAGTCAACGACAGTGAGCTCAGAGGGCTAAATTATTAGCATTTTCTCTCCATCTCTGGTAGCTTAGCTTTCTGCTAATCGTCGCTAAAGGCTAAAACGAGTGACTATCACAGTCAACGACAGTGAGCTCAGAGGGCTAAATTATTAGCATTTTCTCTCCATCTCTGCAACGCTTCGCTGATGTTCAGTAAAACCCCGCCTACCTCAGCTTTAGAGGTGTGGGGTAGCACGTGACGGGTGATGGGATGCTAACACGTCTTCTCCATGAGTGGCAGATGTGCTACAACAAAGCCCTCCACCACACCCAGCATCCACTCCCGTGCTACAGATTTAATTCCCAGGATACCGCTGGCGACCATTATGCAATGTAAGGATGGATTATTATGAAATAAGAGTGAAATTTTACGTTTATGCCTCATTTCAAACCATTTCAAAATGAACAATAACGCCGGTAAATAGACATCTTTCCACTTCATCGTGTCGTTAAACGACCTCAAACCAGGGTCGGACCTGCTTCTCTTCTCTATCAATGCGACGCGTGAGAAATAAATTGATTCGAGCCGCCTGTATAAACCGGCCTCCGGCTGCTCCCCGGTGAGTGAACCGTCCAGTTATCTGACGTTCACTCCTTCAGCTGACAGGTGAGAGGAGAATATGTGGGGGCGAGATGTCTTTTCCCGAGGAAAATGCCAGAGAAACTGACCTCCAAGTTTCACTCGGATCAGTGAACACGGGTATTATCTAGCTCACACACACACACACACACACACACACACGGACGCACTTCCAACGGTGGCGTGTTCACGGGGCACCACACAAACACAAATCAATCACCTTGTGTGTGCACATTAATGCTGTTGACGTTAATAAGTAAAGGGGACACGCTCATGAAGGCAGCTAACGATGCCAGTCATGGAAACGTCACACTGATGGTCCGCCTAACAAGTCGTCACGTCAGTCATCTTTCAGTCATCTTTCAGTCTGATTTTCAGGTGTGTTTCAAGGTAACTTTCTTTGCAATATTCACATATTTCACCAAAAAAAACCTGATTATTTTCAAGTAAAAGCCTTGTGGAACAAATGTTTAATTTTGGATTTTTCTGAAGCGGTCTTGTTTTTAATTTTTCTATTTAAAATCGCATTCAAGGGTTGTGTGTTACGCATAAAAAAAGGCAAGATACACTGTACATGGCCAAAAAAAATAGACAATCTGTGCATAGACATGTATATATGTGTAATGTGGAGCAAGAAGATTTCCTTCCAGTGGAACAAAGAGCCCCCGGGCCCAAAATAAACAAAAAGGGGACAGGGGAGAAACATTCTGGTGTAAATCAGGTTTCTCTACCATCATATGTATTCTAACCGTATCAATTGGTGATGAATAGCTTGATTCATGATAACTGAGAAATATGAAGAAGAAAAAACACACACATTTACAGTATATGTGAGTAAAAAGACAAATGAAAATGGAAAAGAGTCATATTTGAGTCGCTGGCTTTGGTTTCCAGCTCACGCATATATAATTTCACTGATTGCAAATTTGGAAATCTGGTTTCCTTTTCTATATCTAAATATTAATAGTCTCCATTACACGAAAATTACTTTCATCTCCCCCCTCCGCAGATGGGAGAGCATGGCAGGCAGTCGATTAGCATCAAGCTCTACTTGCAGCCTGATAAAGTCTTTGTTATCAGGCTGTAAGAGCACAAACCCAAAGACAAAAAGGGGAAACAAGGCGACGTAATGACGAGCTTCTGTCAAGGATCAACGCTTTGAAAACAACGTTTGAAAAGATAGTTTTTAATAGATTATCTTCCACAAAGAAACGCATTAATGGCGTGTTTGTGTTCTCCAGCTCACGCTAGTCAAGATTTAAACTGGAAACGCATCCGATGCTTCGTCTTCAGCCACAGAGACTCTAAAATATGAATGTCTGTTGCACTTTTCTTTTTTACTTCCATTGTGATGACAAGTTTTTCTTGAAATCAGTGGCCCGAAATCACTCGTTTTTTAAGCCGCCGTTACAACTCCAACAGAAGACATATTAGGTACATAAATGTGTAAAATACATACGGGTAACCATGACCCTAAAATGCAGCTTTATAAAATAAAATAGCATCAGTGTATGACAGCATGAGCTTCCTTCACTCCGTCATAAACCTTCACTAAACCACAGCGGATCCCAGGCGACATCATTAAAGGCTGATGAGCTTGATTATCTCTCTGCCTGTTGGTCCGCTGGGAGTATTAAAGTCCAACTAAAGGTGCTTGTTTGACGCTCAGAGGGCAGTTTGTCTTTTTTTATTATTATCTTTTTGCCTGCTGTTTCAGCAAAAAGCTCCACACACCAGCCGGTGCTGCAGGAAACTTGACTTTGGAGTGAAGGAAGTCGCCCGAAGGGTTTCACTTTCTGTGTCTTCTCGTCCGTTAGCATCCAGCTAGCCGTGATGTTTGGTTTAAATACACGGGTATCGGTTTTCAGTCCACTTCGTAGACGAGATGTTCAGATGAGATGCATCCTTACCTTACGTTACAGCCTCCACATGTGATCCAACCCACACTCGTCTAAAGTGAATTCTCATTGCTCGTTCCCATGCTCTGTGCTCAAGCGCTGGTGGTTTTAAGGTAACAGATGTTTGAGGTTAAGTGGATTCTGGGACTTTGTAACCGGCACACATTTGACATTAACAGAGTTGGCTCATCAGGTTCTTGGTTTCTTTCAGACCTCGGTGTGGTCTGCCTGCAGCCTCGACTACTATCCATTGGGCAATGTGGTCTTACGCTTTAATGCCTTTCCGCCAGTCGTCGGCTGGGCTGAATTTTCAGAAATGCTTTGAAAAAGGATTATTTGACCAAAAATAACTGAAGTGTCTCTCTCTCTCTCTCTCTCTCTCTCTCTCTCTCTCTCTCTCTCTCTCTCTGGCTGTGATTTTATTTTTGTATTTCTTCCGATAACCTTTTCTGCTGTGTTTTTCATAAACTTCACAAGGGGAGTCGGTGTCACTGTGAACCCGCTGCTCTCTAATCTCACTACTTAGAAAACACACACACACACACACACACACACACTTCAATCTCCCCGTCTCCTGCAGAACCGCCGCTCGGCCTCGTGAACTTCTGAACCTCGTTCAGCGGCCAAAGTCCTGCGGCTCCTGCAGGTCAGATGTTTCCTCTGCTGCAGCGTGCGGTCCATTTGGCTGTTAACACTTGATATACTTGTATGTCTATAAATATTCACCTTTTCTTATGTTACATTTTTACAAAGACCGCATTCCAGTCTCATTCAATTACATTTCGGGCAACGTAAGACATTGATTAGTTCAGCTGGGACATTTGGGACTTCTGTTATTTGCTTTTTGTCAGCATGCATGACCGAACAAACATGTAAATATGCCTAAAACCTGACGTCTCTTTGGTCTTGACGTGTTTCATACGTGGACCCATTGTTCTGTTGCATCCAGCTCTGACTTCTATCAGAATTTCCCGAAGATTTAGCATGCAAATTTAAATCTTGACAAAAGTAACAGACGGGGGATCGTCAGCGATATCAAATCCCTTTCAGATTGCGAGCCGAGTTTCTCCCGAAAACACTTACTGCTTTTGTGGGAAACTGTCTTTTTCTTGTGTTCTTTTTTTTTTTCTTCTGTATGCAGATCGTATCAACGCGGAGCGGAAAAGGAGCTCCGCCAACATGTGGTCACAAACACGGCATCCCACAATGAGACCTGCGACAATTACCATGGCAATCGACCCGAGTGAGGACTCGCCTGGAGCCCGCACGCTGTTCTAGTGCTGCATGCAGTTTTCATCCATGAGACACTTTTATTGGTTGTTCTCTTTTTTTTAAAAACTTTTACAGTTTTTCCTTTCAGAATGCAAACTAGTTGATGCATGTGGGACTTGCAGAACTACACTTTATAGAAATTAGGAGACTATGGTGGGGGCGTGGCTACTAGCACTGTCAACTCACAGCAAGCCGGATTCGATCCCCCGATGACAGGGGGGGGGGAGTTTGCACGTTCTCCCCGCCTCGGTTCCCTCCGGGTTCTCCGGCTTCCTCCCACAGTCCAAAGACATGCAGGTTAATTAGAGACTCTAACAAATTGCCCGTAGGTGTGAATGCGGTTGTCTGTCTCTATGACTATCGGATTTTCTTTAAACTAGTTTAGCAGGGAGTTGTTTAATTGCTGCGTTTCAAAATCCCCCGACAGTATATTGAGTTTGAGGACGGCTAATAACTTTAAATTGTCTTCCAGCTGTGGCCGCGAATGCCGCATTAATTTTCTCTCTCTCCTCAAATAATATCTATTCAATCCCTCTTTCCTCAGCTGTGGACTCGCGGCCACTGAGACACTCGACGCGTACAGAGGGGGGGGGGGGGGGGGTCTGTACTCCCGTGTACGTTGACTCGACGTCCACCGCATTGCGTCGGCAGCCGGCTCGCCGATAGAAAATGGCGCCTGAATACTTGTGCTCAACTCCTGGTGAGGAACATGGCCGAGTCATCGCAGGATGACGTAAGAAGCCACAGTTCTCGCTTGATTCAGTAAATGTCACATTTAACAAGTGAATGTTGGCATGAAGTCTAGTCGTTGCCCTCAGGTTTAATATCAAAGTGACCTTTTAATGGTGGAATGATTGGCTGTCAGTGGAAGCAAGTATGACGTTGCTTTGAAGGAAGATTGCATGTATGGCTTCAACACACGATGTCAAAGACCATGTGTAATTTCACTGGACATTAATCTGGATAACATGTCGTGTGTGTGTGTGTGTGTGTGTGTGTGTGTGTGTGTGTGTGTGTGTGTGTGTACAAACTAGAGGGTTTTGCACAAAGGACACTCAATGCTTTCAATATAATTTGAATATGGGGGGGAGGGGCTTAAGGCCTGCTACACCTTAAGGCCGTATGCCCCATGAACCTGCATTAGAAGTATCTGCCCTCCCCACTCAGCTTCTGGTATTTGCTAAAAAATCTTGTGTAATAACTTTTTAGACCTCCGGGTGAAATGCGCGCAACTTTTCTCTGGAGGAGCTTCGCTTTGTGCCGACTCAGCAATGCGTATTTATTCTCCTGCAGTTTCGAGACAAAAAAGCGCAAAAAAAGCTTCATTTGCTTCTGCCAAAAAAAAAAAAAAAAAAAAAAAAAACGTGCACGCAGACCGACCCAAGGTCAGGTCGTGAGGGGAGTGTGTGTAAAGATCGTCGAGGCCGCGGAGCGCCGTTTCCTGAGACCGTTAATGAAAGATGTACAACAAGCCCCTTGCTGTCGTTACCTTGAACACTTCGGGTCGCGGGGACGACTGAACCGAGACCCCCCCCCCAAAGCTAAATGACATCTCCGAGCTTGATAAACAGCACCGGCCTCTCTTATTAATGACTGACACGCTTTATTACTTTCAATTCTGTCATGCTCCCGGAGTAACATTCAGTTTAATCACCAGTCCTCTGCAGCGGCACACAATGGCGTCCTCTGTTGTTTACGTGCAAAGTACAAAGAGCCCATTTTCTTTCCGTTCAATAATAAAAATGCATGAACACAAGCTGCTGTGCGATATGGAAATGCTTCCCATTAACTGCAGTTTCCATTCAGCATCTCGGGGGGCAGAACAAAGGATAATCAAACCTTACGTTGTTAACTCCAAGCCTCCAAACCCGAGGCGGACCGTGAGCCTATAACACTGCGGCGTGTCCAAGGGGAGGACCACTGCGAAAAAAAAACAATATTGAACATGATTTTGGTTGCTCGATATTATGCGATCAAGCCCCGCCCCCCCCCCCCCCCCCCACACACACACACACACACACACACGCACACACACACACTTCCCTTCACCTACCGCCGCCCTCGAGCAATCGTTCACGTGAAATCAAATTTGTGCACTGATTAAATTTCCTGCATGTTTCCTCATTTGCATAATCGCAAACAGAGCTCTTAATGGCTGTGAATGAAAACACGTGGCGATCCTTTGGGTCTGAGGCTCAAACGGGAAAAAAAAGGGGGCCGTCGTTTCCAGTGTACGATATGTATGTATGGGGAAAAAAAATAGAAAATGCAGGATGCAAAATGCCATTTTCATACCGAGCGATTCAGCATTCGTCTTCATTACGCCGATTGATATGGCAAAATGGATTTTTCTTTTTTTTTTTTCAAGCAATTCCTGCAAACCCATTACGTATTGTTGTTCGTGATCGATATGACGCTCTGTAAACACGCAGATTGAGGGGGTGGTTTGGTTGTTTTCATATCAAAACAACAACAAAAAAGAGTATTTGTGAGGCCCCGTTGGTGGTGCCGAGGCCTGGATTAACAGCTTAGGGTAATATCCACTTCTAAAGTATCTTTGAGCAAGGCATTGACATGATTTATCGATGGCAGCTGCCTCTAGCAGCAGTGTAGGAACACGCACAAAGCTTGTGTGTGTGTGTGTGTGTGCGTGTGTGTGTGTATGCTTTTGTGTAATCCTTCCCGACGCATCCACCCTCTCCAAGGCCACGCTGAAATGCTGCTAATGAAATAAGCAACAAGGACGAAGGACAACGGAGACAGCCACAGAAACACATAAAGGTAACGAGAGAGTGTGTTCTCTGATTCAGCTTAAGAGGTTACCGACGCCATAATGATGCGCAACATGCACAAATCAAACCTTTTTAAATTCTTCAGAGAGACGGGTGTGAGCATATGCCATAAGGAGCGCGGTCACGGGGGGGAGGGGGAGGGGGGGAATCAGATTTCTTCATGCAAAACCGCAACGCCATCAATCATTCATTTATCGCGTCAAATATGAATTGAGAACAGAGTTTTGTTTTGTTCCCCCCCCCCCCCCCCCCCCCCCGGATCACGTAGCACGGGAATGTGTTGATTATAATCGTGACGCATGAAGCAGATTGCATCTACGGGGATGGGATAAATCATCCCATTATCACATACGTCCTGTAACTTCAGCCCCCCCCAAAAAAAAAAAAAAAAATAGGCACGTCCCGGGGGCTGATTTGCGTTGCGTAATACGTCAAAAAAAAAAAATATGATCCGGTCGTTAAGAACAAAGCCAACACTTTTTCCTTGATGATCTGCGTTTTTCCTCCTGTCAAGCTCGGGGGAGGAGGAGGAGGAGGGGGGGGGGGGGGGGAAAGAAGAAAAAAACTCTTACACTACAATCACTTAGTCAGTGTGATTCCTAAATCGATTTACAGGCCGCAGCCACCCCGCTGAGGTCACGCTTCATCCCACCGCTAAGCTCACTTCCTCGTCCAATATACTCGTCTCGATAACCTTCGAGGCGGAAGTATAGCTCGCGTTAACGAATGAGTATTAATCTCCCCCCCCCCCCCAGTCACAACAACAACATTTAAGAAATAAATATGAAGAATGGGCGATCGCATGCATTATTAACGCCTCGTCAATACTATTTCCAAACTGTCTTGCTGAACACGCACACACAGAAGAGCCGAGAGACAAAAATGGCCTCTGAAAACGTTGCAGGCTCGTTTTGGACCGCGTCCGTTTTTCCTCCTCCGTGCTTTTAGCGCTCCGTCTCCTCCAGGTAGCGCATCCATATTAAGATCCCCTTATTAAAAATAGATCTGGGCCTTTCCGAGTCAGTGGGTTCTCGCACAGCCTCCCCCCCGTCCCCCTCCGCCCTCCCTGGAAGTTTTAATTAGAACGCCAGTCACTCGTGTTATCATATTGTTTCAAGAGGGCCCGCTTCCACATTCCTGAGCTGCCCACTTCATCACAGGATCAGAGGGCCGGCGGCGAGCGGATCGTTTATGACGGCTGCCTCTGGAGATTCACCATCTTCATCCCTTTTTCTATATATGTATCGCCGATGGAGAGCCAATGTGCTCGACTTTTGATCGACGGGGATTATTGCAGAGATGTATAAAAGATGTGTAAACGTATATAGACTTCTAACAGGTTCTTTAGAATAAGTAGAATACTTTATGAGCTTTCCCAGATATATGTGCATTGAACAAGAAAAGAAACAAGAGCCCCGACGCTCCAATACCGGAGCTCCACGGAACGCTGGCCGCTGGCGGAGGTCATTCGGTGGTTATCGATGTTCAAGGCAACAACTCGGGTGCTTTCTAGTCAAGCTGAAGGCGACGTGGTCCATTTTCTGTCAAAGTGCCCAACAGTGCGAGATTGTTTCTTTCTTTCTTTTTTTAAACTCCAACAACCCCAACAGATGTGTCTGTTTACAATGTGGAAAAGCCAACACAGTGTCTCCAGATGTGGCGCTCAGACCCTAATGATTGAATGAGGCTGGGTTTTATTTGGGGGGGTGAGGGGGGAGGACCAAATATCACGTTATTTCCCAGAAAAAAAAGGACTCCAAACCCCAAAAGAACATCCATCTATGATGATGAGTGTGATTATTAGAGCATCTAGCTACCTATGTTTGGGATATAATGAAGTAGTGTTTTTATTTACTTCTTTGTCATCTTATTTAATTGTAAAGCACACAGACTAAGTAAGAAAATAGTCCCTTGACCGGTGTGTTCTGTGGATTTAACCAGATTAATGGGCATGTCGCTGTTATGATTCTGTTCAGCTCTCTTAGTGCCACGTGTACCCCTAGAGGTTAGTGAGAGGAGTGACCCTTCAACACCAGCACACACATGCTGTTGTGTTTTACATTAGTTGTACAGATCCCTCATTAGACCTCCACACATCCTCCATGTGTTTCATGGTGTTCATGCTTTCATTGATCCGTGCTTGTGAGAGGGAGAGGGTGGTCTCTCGGTTTGAATGAGCTGACCTGTAATTGCACTATGCTGCCCCCTGTCGAAGAGCTGCTCTGGATGTTGCGTTTACATCAGGTTTGAAGGGGGGGGGGGGGGGGGGGGGGGGGGGGGGCTGATGTGCTGAGTCGTCTGTGTTTTTATGAGCTTTTTAATGGCAGCACTGACAGCGCGTCACAATCAAACCAAGCAGTTTATTACACCGAGAAGTCATTAAGGGTTGTTTACAACTGTGGAGGAACAGACTTATATATATATATATATATATATATATATATATATATATATATATATATATATATATATATATATATATATATATATATGTATATATATATATATATATATAACCTCGAGTTATATGTAATTATCCATCATAATCCAGGTGGTTATTTGAATAGACAATCCCTGTCTGGTAAATGGACCTCTTCACCATGCGTCAGGTGAACATATTGATTCCATATTCAACGTAAATCTGGCTGTTTTCTCCCCGGAGAGTGAGAGAGGATGGATTGGGTGCTGTATGGAACAAAATGTGTGTGTGGGGGGGGGGGCACACGAAGGGGTTAAAACGCGTGCTGACGCTACATCCACGCGCAATGATTTTATGCAATTGATTGAACGAAATACGCGGAATCGGGACTGTTTGAGCATCGAGAGAGAGAGAGAGAGAGAGAGAGAGAGAGAGAGAGAGAGAGAGAGAGAGACAAAGAGCAGAGCCATCCTCACTCCTAATTGATCGGGCTCGCGCTGACACGATGTAATTAACTACAGTATAAGAGCGACATGATCTCTCTGCTCTCTGCTATGTCTGAAAGAATGATGATGTTTGTGGAATAAAAAGAAGAAGAAAAACAACTGTGTGTAAACGTTGCTGTTGGTGGAGGAGAGGGGAGCTCCTTTACCCCCCCCCCCCCCCCCCCCCCCCCCCCCCATCCCCACCACCCTGTTGAAGGCACGTTGCCCCGCCCCCCTGGTCCTTATAACCAGAGAGCCTGTTTGCAGGACGCGCAGACGCAACGGGAACACTGGAGACCACGTCGCCGCGCACGGAAACCCTTCGTTCCTGGAGACGAACTTCTGGCTTCAAACAGACTTTACGGATTACTCCCCGGTTGCTTTCGACCACTCATGACCGCGAGCGGACGACCAGAAGCGGCCATGGATTTTCTCAATCACAACTATTTGAATGCGCGCAGCCCGTACGACTATACTTTTAATTTCTGGAACGACTACCTCGGCCTGACGACGTTGGTCACGAAGAATAACAAGCTCAGCATCCCCCAGAACCCCAACTCCATCACCGAGTCTCTCAAGGCGACCCTGGGCTTGGACGATGCCCCGACGTGTCCGTGCGTAATCGCGGCCGGCGTCGGGGAGGCGGGTCACCTGGACTGCTGCTGCCCGTCCGGAAGCCCCCCGCCGGCCTCCATCCTGGACTTGAAAGAGCGTTTCTCGATCCTGAGCCCCTTCCAGAACCAGCTCGGCGTCCACCTGCCGGAGAGGGAGGTGGGCTTCGGGGGGAGCTTCGCCGGGTTCGACCTGTTCGGGATGGAGCGCAAGATGCGCAAACCCGCCTCCAGGAGCAAGCAGGAGCCCAAAATCTGCGTCTTCTGCCGAAATAACGGCGCGCCGGAGGAGGTGTACGGCTCTCACGTCCTGAAGACCCCGGACGGGAGGGTCGTGTGCCCGATCCTGAGGGCTTACACCTGCCCCCTGTGCAGCGCCAACGGGGACAATGCCCACACCATCAAATACTGTCCGCTGTCAAAGGACCAGCCATCCCAGAGACCGTTAAAGGGAGGGAGGGCTGTGGGTGGTAAGAGGATGAAAATATTCTAAACAGACGTGACCGTAAAAGTACAAATTTGAATTGCACTGAACTATTTCCAGATGACTGTTTTTGATTTCGGCTTTAGCCTTTTTTTTAATTTTTTTATCCCAGTTTCATAAACATATTGATTTTTTTTAAATCCTTTCCCCCCCCCCCCCCTCCTCTCTCTCTCTAAGATCTCTTATATTTTTATAGTTATTTTATCCACATAGAACAATTTTATGCTTTATACATCGGATTTATTTTTCTCGCTATAGTTTATAGTCATTTGAGCGTGCGCATATAAACACATGTATCAATAATCACAAAGTTGTGAAATACATTTTGAAGAGAAGTATTTTGGTCGTGTAGGGGGGAAACACACACACACACACACACACACACACACACACTTGACATTGGCAAACGTGTTGATGAATGTCATATTTCTACCAAGTATTTTTGTACGGCGAGCTAAAAGCGATTTTTTTCTTTCTTTCTCGTCTTTAGAAAACCAAAGTTATGTTTGCCATTAAAGAAGCTCAAGAATGTGTCATTGATGAGTGCGTGTGTGTGTGTGTGTGTGTGTGTATGTGTGTGTGTGTGTGTGTGTGTGTGTGTGTGTGTGTGTGTGTGTGTGCGCTCGTCTGACTGGAGGAGGAAACTCTTTGGTGCCAGCTGCCTGCCTCCAAAAAAAACAACTCCACAACATATTTTCCAACTTGCTCTAAAAAGTTGACATTCAATCTGCGAGGCAGGAAGGAGGGGGGCCAGGGGGGGTGGGGTGTGGGGGGGAGACACACAATGTGGCCTCTGTTTTAAGGCTCATGTTCTCTGGGGGGGGGGGGCTCATGTTCTCTGGCAACATTATAATCAATTGTTGCCAAGCCAAACTTGTTTCACTCCGAAACCCAAGTGATGAGAACGTCATCTGACTTTCATAAGCAGTCAGATATGAGAGATTCTTTTATGTTTACATTCCCAAATAAGGGGCGACACACTGGATTTCATTTTTTTCTCTGTCGGCTCCTCTGTGGTTGTTTCTTCTTCTTCTTCTTCCTTTTTTTTTGTGGTTTGTTTTTGTTTTGCCCAACTTGTCCTCCCCCCCCCCCCCCCATGCCTGCTCTCGTTAGCCTTTTTTCTTTTTTCACTCTGAAGCCTGGGGTGGGGGGGGGGGGGGGGAAACGAAGCAAATGAATGTTAGCAAACAACAACAAACGATGACAACGACGACACGCTATCCATGTTATTTCTTAACCTGAAGAATCATCACCCCCCCCCCACACACACACACCCAAAACAAAAAACAAAAAAAATAGATGCAAAAATGTTGTGAATGTATGATTGAAAGTGTCACTTTGCAGGACTGCACATTTTATGACAGTTTTGTTTACCAAAGGAATACAATTGCGTTGAAGAAAGAAGAGATATTTGCTGTATTGTGTATATAAAGTGATGTTTATTCAGTATTTTAACATTACAAGTGACTTCAGAGGGCGCTACCTCAACAGGATTTTGTACTTACGTGTAAAATGTCAACAGCAGTTTATTGATATAGTGCTGCCATTTATAATAAGGGTTTTTTTGATAGTATTTTTGATCTTTGTATAACATAATTGTATTTTCATTTTGTCGCATTTTAACATGACGGAAGTGAATTTCCAAGAAGCTATATAAGCATTGCTCGCCAAAAAAAGGTGATTGTCTGTAAATAAGGATTATACCCGTATACTTTTCAAAGTTTTCAGTTGCTCGATGTTACATTCTTGAGGAGCGAGAGAGTTGGATATTGAAAAAAAAAAGAAGAAAAAAAAAGGCTGAACACGATTTGCCACTTTTAACAGAGGATTTGTTTTTTGATTAAATGAATAATAGAAAGAAGAAGAAGAAAAAAAAAAAAAGAAAACACTGTTGAACTTTGTTATTTATATTTTACCACGATTTCCCTGTATGCTGCTGTGCAGAATAACAACATATGAATCCACTAGAGAAAATAAAAAAAAAAACCTATCAAATAATTTGGAGCGATGTGGTCGTGTTCTTCGGTTGGTTTGGAGTGGCTATATAAACCCCCTTTTTTTCAGTTTTTTTTTTTTTTTTTTTTGTGTTGGTGGGCAAAAGTCTTGAATTACCGGTTCACCGACTGATTCGGTGATCTGCAGACTGATTGAATCAAGCGGGAAGTGGACTAAAAAGCACACTTCCCGGAACGTCCCTGCTCGCCCTAATTGGCCTGCTAACCGAATGCCTCGCTAACTAACAGCCCATGTGTGTGTGTGTGTGTGTGTGTGTGTGTGTGTGTGTGTGTGTGTGTGTGTGTGCATGCATCGTGTCAGCAACCTTTTTTGCTTTCAGGACAAACTGAAACGGATCCGCTGCTCTGGTATCTTTTAAAAAAAAAAAAGATGTGTCTCTCCGAAAAAGGACAAACAACAGTGTTGTTTAGGGAGGTCTGCCCCCACACACACACACACACACACACACACACACACACACACACACAAGAATGTCTTTGGCTCACGCCTCCGACCATTCAAAAACGGATCATGTTTGCACTGAAGTGGGTTTTCGAATGGCCGGCCCCTCCCGGAACCTTCTTCTCCGCCTGCCATCTGTGGAATGGCTGCTGCGAGACGTTATAGAAACTGGGGTCTCGAAGCGGGCAGAATGCTTCTTGCTTTTCTTTTTTTCTTCTTCTTTCTTCCCCTCTCCGTTTGTTTCGTGCACAGTTGCGCAGCTGTGAGCTGCTCGGTTTCTAACAACAACACAAAAACGTCCCCATCGAATGAGCGAAACCAATAAATACAACCGCGATGACCTCATGAATGGCTCCGCTGTCTTTGGGCGCGCAGCAGCCAAAAACAACCTCGGACGTTTTACGCAATTGCTGCTGACGCTGAGCACGCACTACCAAAAACACATCGAGAACACTGTACATACATTAGCCCGAGGCAAACAGCTGGTGTCATCCACACCGTGGCTTGCCCACCCATTCCTCCAAGTCTCTCCCCTCCCCCTCTTCTATCTTCATGCATCTCCCAGCTGAGGCTGCGCCATTAAAAATGGATGACTACTAAGTGCAACAGGGATTTATCTCTGTGAGAACAGTGGCTCTCGCATTTCAGGCCAACACAGGACGCTAACAGGTCTTATTCCCTCTACGCCGCCGCCTCCATTAGGGCCCTCGTAATCTACTCGGTTGCACCATACACAAGATATGTATCTCCCCGCGATCATATAATATGTGGCTGTTTTTTAGGCAATAAACACTCTGGGTGCACGAAAAAAAACCCTCTCGGTGGACGCTTCGAGGGGGGCCAGAGGAACATTGGAGTTCTGCCATGCACTAAATGATCATGAACAACAATTTTGGTGATGAGTGAGAAAGAAATCAACGGGCGGGATGATCGGTCAGGTGTTGAGCAGTTATCGCCCCGGAACGAGGCAAAGGGATCCCCTCCGGGGGAAGGTGATTTAAGATCCGGCTAACGCTCCGCAGCATTAGTGATTCTTTGCCGCTACTGTGATCTAGAGGCGTCGTTAAAACCACGCTGTTCATCGCGGGTGGCTGCGGAGAGTGTTTCCTTGTTATTAAAGAGTACTGTAGTTACTGTACAGCAGAGGTCCGATGTACCGGGTGCAGCCCCGATCAGATGGTCTCGGGCACCACGGTCATCGGGTACCAGTCTGATCGATGGTGGAGCGGCACGGTGCCATTAAACCGACAGAGGCTGAATCCATTCACGGTGGAGGCATCCCTGGATCGTCTCGGTCTCCCCTTTACTTTACATTGACCCCCGTGATCCTTTAATCATTTAGAGTATACAAATGTAGATGTTTTTCCACCGCTTATCTATTATTTTCAGCTTTTTTTTTTGGTTAGCTCGTTGTGCTTTTTACGCACTCTCAAATGCAACACTTTTATAGCAAGATACCATAAATACTCCATCAGCATCGCAGCAATTTAAAATCCCGCGTGTGTGAACAGTTTCCTCAAATTGTGTTCAGCTTGGCTGACACCACACGGTCTGTCTCTGTAGTTCCAGAAGAACCCTGGAGGACATCAAGAGGACTTTTTAGTCCAAAGGTTCTTCCCTTTTGTCCCTGGACCACCAAGAGTACCAACACCCACTCACATCTCATGTCTTCAGTGATACAGGGATGCCTCCTCTGTCTTCTTATAGTCCACTGTATTGCCATCCTAACATGACCAAAAGTCCAATTTACTAGAAACCCTCCTCTTCATATAATAATGTCAAAGGGAAATAATAAGATCTGGACCTGGAGAATGAATCCATTGGTCCAATCAGCTCCCAGTAACACACTATAAGCAGTAATGATGTGCCGTCTCTCCCGGCTGCAGATACATACGTTTTTTTTAAATTTTATTTTAATTTTAATATTCTCGAATGACTTAATTGCTTCCTAATGATGCAGACTGAGAAACTGCATCAAAATGCGATGGATCACGTAGCCGGTGTGTGAACGTCCTGTGTGTGTGTGTGTGTGTGTGTGTGTGTGTGTGTGTGTGTGTGTGTGTGTGTGTGTGTGTGTGTGTGTGTGTGGTGTAATTGAGACCGAGCAGATACTGCAATGACCTCACGGTCCGTTTGCATAGCATCCCTCTCTTTTCATTGACCCCCCCCCCCCTCACGACAACGGTGCGGAGGGCTGATAATAAAGTCAAAGATCCGCAGAATTTATTTCCGGGAGGGGGGGGGGGGGGTTCCATCATTTTCCCAGAATACACTTGTAATGAGGACGCGCTCCTGTCGCCTAGCAACTCCTGGGGATAAAAATTGGACGGCAGCTGAGCGTGAAAGTCATTCCACAGAGCGAGAGGTAAAAGAGGATACCGTCTCTGGCCTTCGCATTACATTGCTTATTGGTGCCGTTTTTTTTTTTTTTTTAAATGGAATAAACATAAAAATAAACCAACAAAAAAAAAACCTGAACCCATTACCACCCCCTGTGGTGATGAAAGGCATTACAAAAACACGAACACCTTGCTTTGTGACCTGACATCCAGTGTTATTCAAAGCCGGCCATGTGGAAACGGCTCATAACGACGGAGCGCGGTGTTATTGGACCCTCATGTCAACGACGCCGGCGCTGACCCGTTCGCGGGGCGCTCCGGCGATAACGACCCCGTCCCCCTCTCCGAAGGGCCGCTCGCCGCTTTGATGCCTTAATTGAAATTTCACAAAGGATTTATCTTGAAACCCTGAAAAAAAGAACCCAGCGCTGTTGTTTTTAAGTGAGCCGGACAGGTTATTAAAGTTTCTCTCACAGGGCGATCGGCTTATTTCATAGTGGCTGTAGCGCCGAGTGCAGATGTACTGTCAGTTGGAATAATCCTCCAAGTCGCCGGTGCGTACACCCCATAAAAAGTTCTGTTTCCGTCCGGCTTCAGTCACTTCCTGGCCGTGGGCATCCTCAGCTATATAGTGTTTTCTGAGACGACAACAACAACAACAACAACAACAACAACAATAAAACAAGACAGCAGGGGGCGGGTCTTTTTGCTGTTCGCGCCTCACGGTATTCATAAATAGTTTTCTAGAATGAGGAATTTAATTTCCTGCAGACGTCGTCGTCGTCAACGATCTTCGCGTCCGACCGAAAGACGACGTCTTGACAACATACAACCATTTTAAACACCCCCCCCCCCCCCCCCCCCCCCCCCCCCCCCCCTTTTTGTGTCGCCTCTCGGCAATGTTTGCGCCTGAGAGGAAGTGAACTCGGCCCAAAGCTGTTGCCCTGGCAACAGAATGGCAATGCAATTTTCAATGAACCCCCCCGGATTGCGGTCGCGGTTTTAAAACACGTGATGCAACGCTGTGAATTCAAATAAAACAACAGAATATTAAACTACATCGGCAAAAACAAATATGTAAACTTAAAAAAACTTTTAGGCTGCTAAAAACACCTACAGAAAAAAAAAAAAAAAAGGACAATTAAATCTTTTGGGAAACTCTTATTTCTTTTGCTCCATCAAAAACTGTTTAAAGTTCCTTCCTGCACAAGAAGATCCGAACATGTGACACGTGAGTCGCCTTTCTCCTCGGCTCTGGCCGTTGACCCGCACGATAACAACGTTGAAAGCAGATAGTAGAGTTACAGATCTGCAGAATCCATTTATTTGTCCCCATCATTTCCCAGAATACACTTGTGCAATGAGGATATATTCCTGTCGCCTAGCAACTCGTGGAGATAAAAAAAAATAAAAAAATTGGACAGCAAGCCGAGCATGAAAGTCATTCCATAGAGCGAGGTAAAGAGGATACCATCTTGAGCCCTCACTTCACGTGGCAGCCGGTGATCTGCAGCCGGTCATGTGCGCAGCATTTTTTTTTAACAAAGTTGATCTGCATGTAAATATCAATTTTTTAAGAGAATGAGTAAAAAAAACTGGATATTTCTGTTGCAGCGTAAGTGTAAGAGGGGGGATTACTTTTGTTTATATGAAATATATATGGCAATAAACATACTGTAGTATTATTATTATTATTATTATTATTATTATTATTATAGTGTTAGACACCTGAGATGTCCATATGTATGTGTGGACATTTTATATTTATCGGTATGCAAATTGGGACGCGAGTAGTTAGATCGATTTATCGGACAGAACAAACACTGCAACAAAAAAAGAGTAACCAATCAGAACACTGTTTACATTAGTATATCTATGGTGTGGAATTGGTAGGAATATACGATTTTACGATCTTTTTTGAGCACATCGAGGTCACCGGAGCGACAGGTTTCAGGGAAATGCACGAGGACTTTACTTTTTGTTTTTTAAGAACGATCGATAGCAGCCCGGCTAACGGTTCGCCCCAAACTTTTAAAACCAAAGCTCCGTGCGGCTGCTTATTATTATTTCCACGCGCGAAACAAAAATGTCAGCACGACCAGAGAGTCGTGACGCATGAAACCGAAAGACACAGAGACACGCTGCTGTGAGTCACTGTGACTTTCCAGAAGTAAGAGAAACAGATGCTTTTAACAAACCTCCTTCCCGGAGAGGATGAAGCTGACTGAGGCTGGTAACTTACAGGAAGGAGAAAGAAGGTGCATTTCTTAGAAATCGGCCCAGATTTTCAAACAAAGCTTTTCGACCGCAACTGTCGGTTCGGCCGAGACGTGAAAGACACACAAATGAAAGACACACAAATGAAAGACACACAAATGAAAGACACACAAATGAAAGACACACAAATGAAAGACACACAAATGAAAGACACACGACTCAAAACGTCACCCGCGAAAAAAATAGACAAAGAACTGAAGAAATACTCTGGCGGACGGTCACGTTTTGACACGCGGTGTGATGAAGTAGATGGGCGTACACGTGCAGATGATGACGCTGCTCTGCATCCCATAAACACAACAACAGGTGATGCTAAGAACAGAGGCTCGTTCACAGCAACGGGCTCGGCAACGAACCATCCGGCCAGAGGACATTGCAGAAGCTTCCTGCACAACTGTGCCTTTTGTACCACTTCCAGGTGGACAGAGAAGGACCTCGGCGACTTGTGGGCTGGAAGATGGTGCAACAGCACAACCCCGAGGCTGGAAGAGGTACTTCATGTGGGAAGATTTAAATACCTCACCGGCTTCCTGGAATCTGTCATTTATTGCAACACACAGACCTCTTGTGGTGCAATGAGCAAGATGACATATATACTTCTTTTAAAGTGCTGTTATCTGTCTGTTATTTGCCATATGTATCTATTATTGCCCAATGTTTATTGTTTTTATTATATTTTTATATTTGTTTTGTTTTATTCTGTGTCTTGTGTCAAATTCCTCGTGTGTCCAACGTTACTCTGATTGCTCAAAGATCAAATTATTAATTCACCTCTTCGATGCCTTTTGAGACATTTATCATGGTAAAATGTCACATCTGCACATATGTAATAATATTATATAATAATAATAATAATAATAATAATAATAATAGTATATTAAAATGTCACATCTGCACATATGTACAATATATGTAATAATATTATATAATAATAATTATAATAATATTATATTATATTAAAATGTCACATCTGCATACTATGTACAGTATATGTAATAATATAATAATAGTTATACTATATTAAAATGTCACATCTGCACTTATGTACAGTATATATAATAATATAATAATAATATCACATTAAACTGTCACATCTGCACTTATGTACAGTATATGTAATAATTTAATAATAATTATATTATATTAAAATGTCACATCTGCACATATGTACAATAATAATATTATATAATAATTATTATTATAATATTATATTATATTAAAATGTCACATCTGCACATATGTACACTATATGTAATATGATAATAATTATATTATATTATATTAAAATGTCCCATCTGCACATATATACAGTATATGTAGCAACACACGTAGTGAATGAGGAGGAACCTTTACTTGTTTTCTACGGGTGCTTTTGTATGCTTTGCATGTTTCCTTATTTAAACGTGTGTCGTGCAGGGTTCTGGTTCAGGGTTCTGGTTCAGGGTTCTGGTTCAGGGTTCTGGTTCAGGGTTCTGGTTCAGGGTTCTGGTGCAGGGTTCTGGTGCAGGGTTCTGGTCTCGGTTTAGGTGGTCTTGATTCTAACTCTTCCTCCTTCTGAATGCATTTTAGTGGGATGACGTACTTTTACATTGTTGTTATCCTTTTGGATTTGTGCATATTTTCCCAACCAACCTTTATTGAGAAAACATAATGCACATAAGTATAAACTCAATCCCTCCAACAGATGAGTCGTGATGCACGCAGCTCAAATGAACTGAAGGGAAAACCGTCACATCAAAATGATCTCGAGATATCGATCATTTATCTTCAGAGGAAGGAAAGTTCTACACATCACAGACATTTCACACATTATCAGAGGCTGATTGTGTGTGAATGTTCATTTAAATATTTGTTTGCATTGCACCATATTGAGTGTGCTGCATCCATCTCTGCCTATTGAGCATATGGATATGATGTGCAATAG
This sequence comes from Cyclopterus lumpus, assembly GCF_009769545.1. Lineage (NCBI taxonomy): Eukaryota > Metazoa > Chordata > Actinopteri > Perciformes > Cyclopteridae > Cyclopterus > Cyclopterus lumpus. The sequence goes on from NC_046975.1 coordinate 21,852,503, forward strand.
AGGAATGGAGATCTCTAAGGCTGTAGGACAACCGCAGGTGACCCAGGTGAGGTGGACATAAACACATTGTGGTTTAACTCAATGAAGATCCATCACTAATTAAAGCGTTGGGGGAAGTTTTGGAGTGCAAAAGGCAAAACAATTTAAATTACTTTGTATTTGGTTTAGTTTCATCCAGATGAGGCTGAGGAATATCCCCCCCCCCCCCCCCCTCTCTCCTGTGTTATGTGTCCAAAACAAAACCAGCTTGCAAAAAAAGTGTGTGGAAAAGGGTTTTGTTAACATCCAATTATATATATATAAGAATATATCGTTCCCCGATGGGAAACAAATGTCAAACCATGGAAATCATCATGCATTCTCCCAACCAGCTGCAGGACAAACATAAACAAACCGCAGCAACATTCTTCTCTCTGGTCAGAAATAATCTCCGTTCACAATCTGCCATCTGCCCCGACGTGCTTTAGTCTAAATTATGCTTCTTCTTCCTAATTAACGCGCAGCATTCCCCGTCTGTTGCAGTATTTCATATCTCGTTCCGTGGACATTAACGGCCTCTTTGTGTTTGAAAACTTATACTTGTAATGTGAATTAGAAATAGTTTATAGTTTATAACCAGAGGTGGAAGAAGTACTTAGATCGTGTACCAAAGTGAAAATATTCTTCTGGTCATTATTGTATTATTATTATTATGGATGCATTAATCTGCAGCTGTTATAAGAGGAGCTTGTTTTAATGACTTTGTATACTGCTGGGTAGTTTAACCAAGACATCATCATTTATATGTTGATTTCATTTTGTAATCTGAATCTGCAAAGTAATTTAAGTCATCAGATAAATGTATTGAAGTAAAAAGGCACAATATTTCCTCTGATATTCAAAAACTGTTGTACTTAAAGACAGTAAATGTACATTTACATTATGATGGAGTGTTTTTTCTCAAATGATGTTGAAGCATAAAGCATGAATATTACATCATACAGCAGGAGTTTCAATTCACGAGGAGCTGTGTTGTGTCGTTTACCCTCTAGCACCATCTGGTGGTTGATTGGTGGTAGGTACGTGTATTTTATTGACAGAAAAAGGTAAAATGACATGTATGAGTGCCTTTCTGCAAATTGAAAATGTTGCAGTTGTTTGGGAGGCGGTGAAAAGGCAAGTCTGGGTCTGTGGATATTGGACGAATTCGTTATTTCTAAGACTTTGATTTCATTTTATTGGACTATTTTAGTCACATCATTGGACTAAAAGTCAATGAAAATCAATTTTTAGCATTGCGTCTCTGGAACTTTCTTCTATTTCTGTTATTCCGGTGGTCTTTTCCTTGCGTGTTCTCTCCCTGGACACGTCTGTATAGCTGTAATATGAAAGCGTTGCACCCTGGGAAATCCCCCTCTTTATTCAATGTCTGTGAGATGAGAAATCCCAATTAGGAGTAGAGACAGAAAGAAAGTTGTAGTTGTAAATCCTGGCTGGATTAACGTGGACGGATGAATGTGGACAGATGAGTGACGCTTAACTTCTCCTTCAACAACAACACTTAACAAAAGGCCATGAGCGAGCCTCTGAAGGCCCAAAAGGGGGGGGGGGGGGGCCCAGTCCATCGGTAATATTTAAAAAACACGCCTGAGTGTGAAATCCAGTGTGATTTGTGCACTCGGAGTGTTAATTAAAACCACCGCCAGCAGATTGTTTGAAATAAAAACAGCTGTCTGGAACATACACCACGAAAAGGAAAATCAGATTCTTTTTGATTTTCGCCAGCCAGAAAAAAAAGTCTGACATCTGAAAGCAGGCGGGGCCGACTTTAAAAAAAATAAATATTAAAAACATGCCATACTCCAGATCGCTGAGTGACTCATCACACATCTTGTTACTGTTCTCATTACGCTACCGACTGCAGAACCACGACGCTCCACTGACAAAGGAACGGCTCTTATTAGTCCTTTGTGTTCATAATAAACTCAATAATGCCAATATTCTCCTTTCCAAAAATATTTTTTTTAAAACGCCGCAGACCGTGATTGCACATCTGTGTCACCGATACCTCTGATCACCATGAACCTTTTGTCTCCTTTGATTACGTTTGATGCTGTTCGCCACTTCCTGCTTTGGTTTACTTTGGTTGAAATGCATTGAGATCAAAGTATAAGTGACTAAATGTTTCATTTTTAAAAGAGAAAGCGAGGGTGGAGGGAAGGGAAATAACATGTGTAGGCCTGTGATGATCATGCTAGACCTATTAAAATAATAATAATAATAAACACTTAGGCTGCAAAATATAATGCGATAACATGGCGACCTTTACACATCCCGCCACAGGGGCCCTGATGTCCAAATATATATATATATATATATATATATATTGCTACGTAGCGTTTCGGCTACTTCCTGTCATGTATTGTAAAAATACTTTTTTTCAAACTTGAGAAAACATAAACGTATTGAATTGCCAAACCTTTTGTATTTGCAGTCGCAGAAATGTTTGTAAATGACAGAAAGTAAAAGATGTTGTCGACAACAACTTATTGTGAATTACACAACCGCCTTGAATCAAACAATTAAACAACAACAATGCCGAGAAATAAATGCATGGATGGATGCAACGCGCTTTGTTAAAGAATATTAAACGGCAGCAAAATAAAACAAACATCCAAATGAAGACATTTTAGACGGGTGGTGCATTGAAATTTTAATTTAGACTTTGGATATCTCAAATGGTTTTAAAACAAAAGAGAAAGCGCACAAAAAGTGCTGCTTGTGTTAAAGTCACGAGTGTATGACGTTGTTCATTAACTACTTCCGGTTCCGTTGTGGGATGGCAGGTGGGATTTCTCCGTTTTGATTTTTTTTGTTTTGAGGAGGAATCAGAGAAAACTGCAATCTCACTGGCGGCCGCCAGGTGTCAGTCTTCTACAACCTACAAGAGAGAAGCGTTTGCGTCTCAGTCAAAGCGGAACAATATAATGTTATTACATTAACAAAAGATATATATATATATTTGTATTTGTATTTTATTTAATATATATATAATTGTATTTTATTTTTGTTTTATTACATACAATTATTTATATATATTTTTTGTATTATATATATATTATTTTATTTTATTTTATTTGATATATATATATATATATAATAAAAATGAACACTAATAAATAATGTACACCTTGCAATTATCCTGAGAGCTAACAGCAACTTCCTGTAAGCTGCACCAATAATAAACATGTTAAATCATCCTTGTGGTGGTTCATATTTTCCCATCTGATGTTTATCATTTTTGTTCGACAAGCCTCATTCAGTATTTTAATATTGATTTTACATTTAACTTTTAAATGCTGTGGTCTATACTATACAACTCCAGTTCTCAAAGAAACTCCTCTAAGTGTCGAGGTTATTTTATTTCCCTTTTTAATTTTCAGTGAGATTGGACGTGTTGAGATTGCCTTTTACCATTCACACACACTTTCCCTCATAGACAGGTCAACCAATCAACTTATATATAAAGCAACTGCAGTGATATACGTATTGCCCTGGAAATCAGTTAAGTTGTAAATCTTTTTTTTTTTGTATTTATGTTCTGAAATTAAAACGTGGACACCAGAGTCTGATCCCTCAGTTAAAACCCAGTCAGGAGAACACACTGAAAATCAAACCGGATGCATTGAACCTTCTTAAATACATTTAATGTTAATAACCGTGTCTGTTTGTAGGACTTTAGAAATAAAACGTGTGTTCAGTCCTCGCTGACTGAACCCAGACCAGCCGTTTCCCTTCTGTTTCATTCCTCCTTTTAACTCGCCAGTTAACTCACCACATCCAGGAGGATCCGTAGCGCCTCCAAAGGAATTTAACCACTCGCAGCCTCTGAAAACTCCACCTACCTCTAAATAATAGCTCCGTTTTGTATAACCCCACTCACTCACCCACACACACACACACACACACACACACACACACCCTTCAATGAATGTTAATGCAATATGGTCGCAGCCTGGCTAGGGGTGGGGATTGACTTGTTTCCAAACACTTAATTCAATTTGTCATCGCCATTCAGGGAGGCTCAAGTGGTCTAATTTGTGTTAATGAGGGGTAATAAAGTCATAGCCCCCTATATTACTGCCAGGGGGGGCGTAAGGGAGAGTGTGTGTGTGTGTGTTAAGGGTGTGTGTGTGTGTATGTGTGTGCCTGTATAGGATGGGGGGTTGTAGGTATTGACTCGCCTTGGCTGTTCTCCCCTCCTGCGTGCCGTCCATCAGGACACCGCACACCCCTCCTTTCTCTCTATTGTACCCCTAATTAGATGGCCTTTGTTGGGCTAATGCGGCCGCCATCTGGTCGGCCGTCCGGGGGTGTCGGCCGCAGGGTTGAGGGGGCCATAAGGAAGGGTCTCTGTGGCCCTCCTCCTCTCTGACCTTCCCCTCAGTCAATACCTCTGGCCAGGACCATCCCACCCCTTCGGCTGACACCACGAGGACCCTTTCACACTTGAAGGAATTAGTGAAAGATTGATGTGCCGCTCTCTCCCTCCGTCAGAGAGGGCACACGGGCGACACAGCGGTGAGACTTTTCTCTCCGACGTATTGTGTTCCACCTTCCAGACTGCAGGAAGCGACACGCAGATAGAATGTCAGTCTGGGAGCTTACGAGTTGTAGATTTGAGCCGTTTTGGTAGTAAAAAAATTATTTAAAAAAAGGCCCAAAGCAGAAGGTCGCGGTCACGACAGGAGCGTCTGCCGGCGAGCGAATGGGTCGCAGGCGGCGTTGAAACGTGTACAAGTAGAATTTTTTTTCAGGGGGCAGATGTCTGGCTTTTATTCCCCCCTCACCCCCCCCCCCCACCCCCAATGTGTCGTCTGACAGGAGCCTATACCGGAAGCGGCGTTCTCACACGTTAGGAGACGCACGTGGTCACTCGACTGGAATCAGAGCTCCTGGATGGGTCCAATACGGAGGACTCCCCCCCCCCCCCCCCCTTTACAACGATCAATAATAAAGTATAACTTCGACATCGTTAAAGTCAAACTTAAAAAAAACACACGGCCATCAAACACCGTCCACCTCCCCCTTCCCATTGTCCCTGATTCTGATTATTATCCTCTTTGCACTTTTAAAAAAAATGTGGTTTTATTCATCATACGTTTTACGCTTTTGACATAGAAACCGCCCGTAAAGTTTGACTGACAGGTGTTCTCCCCTGTGCTCAGAAGATGAACGTAATAATAATAATAATAATAATAATAGAAAGATGAAAAAACCTCCACGGTCACACAGAACGAGGACGTTTTCTTTGACTCGTCTTGTCAATCGGTTTGTTTGCTTTGCTAATAATGTTTGTGTTGGGGGGGGGGGGGGGGGGGGGGGGCAGGTGCGAACGTGAGTGTGTGTGTGTGTGTGTGTGTGTGCGTGTTTGTGTGAGTGTGTGAGAGCACAACCTTACATGACCCTGAGCAGTTGGCTGACTGTGCCTCCTTCACACCTCTTTCATCCCACCCGGAACAACATCGCCCATCTGCCCCCCCCCCCCCCCCCCCCCCCCCAGGTTTGTGTGTAAAGGCGTTTTTCTTTCATCCGGTTGTTAATCTCAAAGTGGAGATTCATCAGGGATTCAACATTTAGCCAGTTTATGGCTTTATTTCTTCTTTATTTTCTATATTCTGATCCATTGTATGTTTTTGGGGCGCTTTAATAGAAGCAGAAGCAGAAACTCTTCATTCACAGGAAATCCAAAGAAGAAGAAAAAGAACATTTGAATCAATGAAGAAACTGCAAGCTACTTTTACACATAAAAACACACAAAAAAATACAAAATAGAAAACACAGTTGTACAGTTGTGGATACAGTTTTTAGTAATAATATGTCACACATTGCACATGTGAGGTAGCGTTGGGCTACACATATTTCAATAGCTCCAATGACACAATAACATACATTGGTAACTCCGCATCGTCACCTCTGGATCTTCATATTATAAAATCAATCTTTCCATCACGAACGCATTCCAAACGTGCTTTTGCAGACTTTCATTCCAGCTTTGAAATCTATTATTTTAGCTGCGAAAAAGTTGTTCTTGGAATTATAAACCGTGCATAACTTCAGAGCGCGGGAGGAAGGGGGGGGGGGGAAGCTCGGGCCTAGCCTAAAAAAAAATATAAAATTCCCCTAATCCCCGAAAGTCAAACTTCATTAAAGCATTCGATTTATCTTCCCAGCCACATGTGGAGCGCTGCACCCTTCGTGTAATGGTCCCATTAAGAGGGAGTTGGTCCGCGAACGCAAACTGGCCTTCGTCTCCCGTTTTTTCGCGGGGGAAAAAAAAAAAAAAAAAAACGAGACTCGGAATGAAATCAGATGCGATTAAGGAACTTATTAGTTCTTGTCATGTTCTCGCGGGGTAATACAATAAACACGGCTCTCAAATAATCACAACCATCAGGGCTGCAATCATGCTTACAATCGAGAGCCTTTGGCTCCGCTCGCCTCCTGTGTTTATTCTAGGTGCCTTTTCTTTTTTCTTTTTTTTTAAAAGCCCGACACCCTTTTGTTCCAGAGGTGTTGGGCAAGGCATCGGCGCTGGGAAAACATTTTCATAGCCTCTGTTCAAACGGCCTTTTGATACGTAAACACAACGTCAACGCGGCAACAAAAAAAAAGAAAAAAAAAGCCAAGTAACACGTGTCGACTGTCGAGGTTTGGGTGTTGGATAATACTTTCATAGTGCAGGAGTGGCGACAGCATTCAGGGGTTGGACTAAAAAGTTACATTTAATCTATTTGTTGTTGTTGTTGTTCTTTCTTTTTATGACACTTGAAGTCGAAACATGTTTAAATCCTTTAAATAAGGGCCTTTAGGTAATATATAGATGCCCTTTTCAGGGTGTGATTATAGATAATCTATAATATAGGATTCTAATGTTTAAATCCTTTAAATAAGGGCCTTTAGGTAATATATAGATGCCCTTTTCAGGGTGTGATTATAGATAATTCTATAATATAGGATTCTAATTAGAAATATATTGATTTCCGTGTTGTATCTGGTCGAAACTAATGATCATAAGAGATGAATATCTGGTTTATTGTCTCCTGGTAAATAACTCCTGGTTTATTAAAATACCCATCACAAGTTTTAAAAAAAATTATATAGAATGAACTTATTTTGCCAATAGTGCAAATCCCCAACATATTAAATTCACAACGATTTCATAATTCATAATGTTTTTATCAAGCGATCGGATGTTCAATCCATAATAATAAGTAGTAATTGGGAATTATGTGTTTTAAAAAGGAAGAAACACAAATAGTCTCTCTCTCTCTCTCTCTCTAAAATGTCGTATGCATAAAGTTGAGTACTTCCTTTACACAACAAATAAATAAATAAATTAAAAAAAACATTAAATCTGTGGGCCGAACCTTTAATAGTACAGTTCCACGTGGCATGGTTACCGAGAACCAGAACAAAACCGCCTATTACACCCCACGGTGGCGTAAACCACTACGTCCTCAGATAAACGAGGAGCTAGGAAAGACTCTTCACCCTCGAGCACTCACACACACACACACACACACACACACACACACACACACTCAGGGCCTTTTTTACGCTCCCGCGACGCTCGCAGGGTTAAAATAAACGTTGCTGCTGAACCACATTGTGCCCTCCCTCCGCTCTCCGTATCCTTTTATTCACAGGCGCGTAATTGGTAGTCAATTTGAGCTCCCCCTTTGCCTATTGTGGGCACATTTTGCTCTGACAGAGTGCGGAAGATTAATGGCTACGAGCAGCCGAGGGAGGCTCGCCTCGGCAAGCATGAGCGCCCTAAATTCATTACACCAATTTCCCCCTGTCCTGCGCTCCCCTACTCGCACCCACAAGAGAGAGGAGGAGGGAGGGGCGGGGGGGGTGGGGGGGAGAAACGAGAATGAAAAGGGATAAAAAGCAAAATAGTCAGATGGTGGTGAAAGAAGGAGGTGCGGAAAACAAAAGGATTAAAGGGGAAGGCTGCGCGTCAGCGGCGCGGAGGGCCGCGAAGCTGCCGAATGGCCGTCTGCTTGAATTTCAGTCTGCGTTTTGACCGCCGGAGTAGTTACGCCCCCCCCCCCCCCCCCCCCCCCCCGGTGGCGAGGGACCCGCAGTTCACAAATACTCATAAACACGCTGAAATAGAGTTGTGGAAATCCCGTCGGAAAATTTCGTGTCGCTACGAGCTTTCCACAAAATTAACTTGAAGTCGAATGTTTTTTTTCCGAAGGCGTTTCCACGGCGACGGCTACGACATCGACGTGTTTGTGTTGTTGCAACGCTTCAACATGGCCGCCACGCATCGACACTCTGATCGCCGGGCTGAGATGAGAGGAATCGGTGCCAAGCCCCGTTCTCCGGTAGATCTCACCCCCCCCCCCCCCCGCCCCCTCCCCCGGCTGGCTTCGGATGAGCAGGAAACACCTTGAACTTGGGTACGATAGGGGTGACCTGTCCCCATTTACTTGGGCCGACCCATAATTGTGATGATTTATTTCTCCTGTCAAAGCCAAAAGGGAATGTGCCCTCCCCCCCCCCCCCCCCCCCACCCCCAGCCTCCCCTCTGCATTTAGTTTCCCCCCTTTTCTTTCTTTCTTTCTTTCTTTCCTTCTTTCCTCCTCTCTCTGGCACCGTATTCTCTTGGCTGCGGTGGGAGTGCGAGCTTGTAAATGCTCCAGTGTGCCAGCTCTTTGGCCCCTCGAACGCAACCTCAGGCTGTCAGATGCTCTGTGCCCCCCCCCCCCCCCCCCCCCCCCTTAAAAAAGGACTCTCGCAGACCGCTTGAAGAAGAGCGGTCTTGCGCCGGAGTCCATTGTCTCGAAGTGACAGGCCTCGTGGACGGCGCCGCGAGGCACGCCACCGGGAGCCCGGGCTGGGCCCGACTCCTGTAGCTCCACAATGAACCTGTCTGTCACACGTCGCCTCCCCCCCCCCCCCTCCCTCCAGGCTCTATTGCCACGCACCACAGCCCGAGTACGTCCCACCCCCAAATGTTACTGACACTTCCTGTCTGTTGTCGGGACCACTATGGAAACGCTGCAGAAGGCTCTCAAGTGGGGAAACGTGAACCCTCTGGCGGCCGCGTGGGACAATAGCTGAAAATAGCTTATTGTGTTTCCACATTTTCCAATACAAACATTATTTATTTATATGATATACTGATTGCACACTGGGACATAGATTACATTAAACCGTCTATACATGTCTATTATTCAGAAAATGTGTCCATGCCCCCCCCCCCCCCCCCCCCCCCACACACACACACATTTGACCTTCGCGATTTGTTTTTCTTTTTTCCGCACACGGGAGGAGAAAGAAGAAAAAGCCTTTTTAGGGCTTTCTGCCAGAACCCTACTTTAGGTCTACAGGCAACAGGACCACTCGGACCGGGAAGGTCCGATGATGTCATTCTGCACAGCGATGAGCCATGTGCTTCTGTTTGTGGCTGGGGGGGGGGGGGGGGGGGGGGGGGGAGAGGGAGTGAGTATCCTCGGGGGAAACAATGGGCCTCAATGGACTGACAGATAAATTCGGGACATCATGGCACGGAAAATATACATTACCATGTATACTTTTACTCCAGTTAAGTGATTTTGAATGAGGGGGGGGGGGGGGGGGGGGGGTCATAGCAACCTCAGTGCTGTGGTCGGGACTGGAGAAGAAAACCCTCGGTGCCTCCGTCCAGGACTCAAATTATTATCATAGAGGGCAGGAAACACTGAACACCTCGGACTCAACCGGTCTGGAGGTCTCCTCCAAAACCACCTCCTGCACGCTGTCACTCTGATGGACAGTTCAAATCTGTCAATACCCATCCACTGCTGCCACTCGAGATTATAATTGTACCGTCTTTATTCTTTCATATGTACGTTTAAAACATATACTTGCACGTACATATACATCCAGTCCATGTATATCCATTCACTAGTTTATTTTTCATTTGCACTATTTGTATTATTTACAACTTAAAGATCATTTTTACATTTTATTTATATTTGGGGGTCATTTTTATATATGTGTGTATATATATATATATATATATATAATATCCATGTAATCACCTACTTTTCACCACTCGTGTACATATATATAAATATTTCCAGATATTCTTTCGTCGTGGAGATTCAGTACGTTTTTCTGAACAGTGAACATGGTTGAATCTTTACTGGATACGTCTTATTTTCAAACATAATACATGTTTAGAAAAATAATTTGCAGAGCGTGCATCTATTTCCAAAAGACAGCGCCGCATCTTCAGTTGTACTGATGGATAAATGGCCGCTTCGGGAGTAATTTGAGAGGGTTTTGGGAGTCATTTCTTCTGGAGTTAGAAGAAAAAAGTGAACGGAAAAATCCCCAAAAAACTCAAAAACAAAGTTTGCTGCAGTTTGTTTTTGTGAGTCGGATCTCCTTCATGTCATCGCTCCGTTTTCAACGTATAGAAAAAAACCTCCACAACATCTCTCCTATATTCTCCATGAAGACACGGCTCTTATCAAACTAGCTTGTGAACGTCATCGTGAGCCCCCCCCCCCCCCCCCCCGAAGAGTTACAACCTCACATTGTGGCAGTCCAGAGTAAAAAGACTTTCTTTTCTTTCTTCTTCTTTTCTTCCCAGGGTGAATTCACTTGTCCCAGGCCTTCAAAGCTCTTGGCAGATTAACACATGCAACAGAGCCGTGCGATTCGGCCTGCCATGTAATTTATGTACCTTCTCTGACCTCACGGTTTCAAAACTCCGCACCTGTTCCGAGCCGACGATAAGCGCCGTTTTCCACGCACACAGGTCCCGCTTTCGGAGAGCCGGTGACAGTGGAGGTGGGTGCACAGGTCAGAGCTTTGAAAGAAACACCACCGTTCTCTTATTGTACAAGAAAGGGAGAACTTTAGGGGAGTTGGAGGCTTTGTGTGTGTGTGTGTGTGTGTGTGTGGGGGGGGGGGGGGGGGGGTACTTCCAGGCCAACTAATAAATCAGCGTACAGGCGAGATAGATTCATCGATAGGAGTGCAACATAAAAGGCCTCCGTTGTGGTAATGTAGACAAGGTGTGCAGGTTCCCTTTCTGAAGATGGATACCGAGCGGGACCGGCAAGGTTCCACTTAGCAGCGTCTTCCGCCGAGACCTGGGAAAAAAAAATGGAACACGCTCCAAATGTTTCGCATTAAGGTTTTTTTTCGACCCTCGCTATAGGAGCTGTTGAGAACCAGGGGTCAGCGGGGGACAACCGGGCAGGGGGGAGGGAGGGGGGTTTGATGCCAGAGACACGTCCAGAGTGGCAGCGGGTAACAGCGAGTGTTCATAAAGACGTCACGGAAAAAAGAAAAAAAAAACACTTCAGGAGACACAAAAGACTAAATGTCAGCCGCTGCCAGCCAGATGTGGAGGTGCACTGGATCCCCCCCCACCCCCCCCCCACCCCCACCCCCCCCCCCCCCCCCCCCCCCGCCTGAAAAACCTGCCCGTCCTCCGTGCCGAATCCGGAGCTAACAGGCAGAACCTTTTTTGAGTTCCTTTGATGCGGGGTTGCCAGGAGGTGTCCAGACCCCTTAACAACCTGTAATTTATTACAACGCCATCCATCTCCGAGGGAGAGGTCGAAGTTTGTCCGGCAAAAAAAGCGTCTCCTCAAGCCGACCTCCTCCGTCTCCTCAAGCCGACCTCCTCCGTCTCCTCAAGCCGACCTCCTCCGTCTCCTCAAGCCGACCTCCTCCGTCTCCTCAAGCCGACCTCCTCCGTCTCCTCAAGCCGACCTCCTCCGTCTCTTCAAGCCGACCTCCTCCCTCTCCGGGCGCCGCCCTCCGCTCCGCTTCATTCCTCCCACTCTCCTCTTTCCACCCGCACCTGTTTAACACCTTGACTTCATCAATGACCTTTGTCAATGTGCTGTTAAGTGTTTCGTGTTACTGTTGCCCTCGTAGGGGTGCAGCTGCCTGAGCAGGCAGGGAGCGGGGGGGGGGGGGGGGGGGGGGGGGGGTCGCATGTGATCCTTGGGGCCCGCTGGACCGGTTCCTCTCTCCCAGGACACCCTCCTCCTGAAGAACGGCGTCAGAACAAAGAGCCAAACCGATATCTAAAAGCAGATATCGACAATGTGGTACAGTACAGCTGGGCTGGAGGGTACGTTCATCAATGTGGAGCCACATTTGAATAGTGGGTTTACGTAACTAGTTCTACTTCTACGGGGGATAATAGTTAATAATTATTACATTTTGAAAAAAACATCCAGAAGGGCGACAGTTTTAGAGAATTATTGCAAATTAGTTTAGATTTTGTATTGTTTTGTATTATAATTAATTAAGAATAACAACATTAAGAAATGTGCACTGACGACGACACAATTAAAATGCTCATAAGTGTTATTTGTAATGAATGTTGCTCCTCTGCTCACCTCAATAATGGTGTTATTCATTCAAACTACATTTGAATGAAATAAATCCTAAGAGTGTGGTTTACTTGTTAACATACATTTGGGATTACAAAGGGATTTAAATGGCAGATAAAACTGTATTCCCGTATCATTTAAAAGAGTGAAAAGAAGGCTTATCCCAGTTGGAGATGTGATAACATATGGGATTATTAGCTTACACATATCTGTTATCACACCATTTCATATTTTGAAATGTTCCCTGCACTCTACGCCTCCAAAGAGAAAGAAGAAGAAGAAAAAAAAAGAAAGAAAAAAGAAACCTCTCAGTTGATGTTAAGTGAAAGTACTGTTTGACCCGAGAGTGACTCGGGCCAACACCAGATGGCCTGCTAAATTAATAAAACAAAAAAAAAAAAAAATGAAAAGAAAGAAAGAAAGCCATGTGAAGCAAAGCACGTGGACTCCGAGGGGATTCCCCCGGACTTAAAGTGGTGCAGCCGTGACGTTTTAAAAACTGAAACTTTAAATGTGTACCCCGTAAAAATAAAAAAAAACGTAAAATTAAATGTTTTGCTCGTTTTAATCCCCCCCCCCCCCCCCCCCCCGTGTCTCTTTGATGCTGCCAAATATGGCTTTTTTTGCACAAAAGAAAACACAGTGATGTGTACGGAGGGGGGGAAGAGGAGGGGGAGGGGGGGGAAAGAAATCAAAGAGAATATCTGGCCGAGGAGATTTACAACCCTGGCGAAACGTTTCCACCGCTGCTCGGGCAGAAGCAGCAGCAGTAAGTGTTTTTAAACCGGAGGGCCGGGAAAGGTGGCAGGGGGGGGGGGGGGGGGGGGGGGCACAAAATGGCTTTACGACTCTTGTTATCAGGTCTTAATAAATCAATAAAAATCCCATTTTAAAAAAGGAGGCTAACACGTTTCATTCTTCAGCTGTTATTGATAACTCCGGGGGCCGCCTGGAGTTTTTATATATTCTTTTATTTTATTTTTTTTAAAGTCACGATGCTTCAATTTGTATAGATATGCGGCCTGATGTGCTGCAGGTGTGGAAGTTTTGATGTTTTTGAAGGGCCGTTAAAAAAAAATCTTTTTTTTAAACGCATGGGAAAAAAAAAAACCACGGCAGTAGATCATCGTCTACTGTCATTACATTATTTATCAGGCGTCATCGTTTTAATCTCTTAACCAGATTAATAAGCAATGGCGTTAAATACGTTTTTCGGTATGACGTAATATTGTCTTGTGAAGATGTCGTGTGTAATAAAATGAAAAATGTAAAAATTTGAAAGCAGGAAGAAAGACCAACAGATTTATTTCACAGGTGCTTTTGTTTTGCACTGATTCACCTGTCGTGTCTTTTGCGTGACGATTGAACACGGGTTGAGCGGATTTCGTCAACAAACAAACAAACAAACAAACAAAGCGTCGCGTTCACTTGACGCACAAACTGGTGATGCGTCGGCCATTTCCCAGATTGTTTTGGACGGCCTGAAACTCTTTTGGAACGACCTCTGTTTAGCCATTTAAAAAGAAGGAAGCGTCTAATTTGTCGAAGGAATTTCAAAATAAAACGACGCAGACGATGACACTCGCCTGTCGTACAGCAGCAGGGGAACAAAGTACAATTATGATTATGTGTTTGTTGTTGAAACACACAAACTTGTGTGTGTGTGTGTGTGTTAAAATGATACGCCGGCTGCAAATTATGATCCTGCACATTTCAGTGAGCTCAGTTCTGTTTTTGAAACTATAAAAAATAGATTGGCTATGTAATAAATAAACAAATATATGTCAAAAAAAATAATAAAGTGCTATGAATTCAGATAAAACAACCTCAGTGTTACGGAACATTTAACGGTCTTTATTGTGCTATATTAATTTAGCATGTCTATCTTAAATAAAAAGATATACATCATTTGTTAATGAGGAAACTAACAAATGAGCAGCAGGATTTATTAACGCATGCGCTTGTGTTTGATGTGTGTGTGTGTCCGTGTGTGTGTGTGTGTGTGTGTGTGTGTGTGTGTGAAGGGGAGGGGGCGTCTTCGTATACTGTAAATTACAGCGTGTAGTTGTGTTGGGACAATTTGTGCGGATGCTAAAAGCAAGATGACTGGAATATGGGAGTTGGGGGGGGGGGGGGTTGCCGCGCTTCCCACCCGAGCCTCCCCCATGCCTGGCACAGCGGGGTGGGGGGGGGGGGGGGGGCTCCTGGATGGCACTGTCGCCCATATGGCCGATCACTCAAGCAGGGTGGAGGTGTTTTCAAAGGGACCCGGCAGCGACTGTCTCTGCAGGGGTCAACGGCCGTCTGGGCAGGAGAGGCCAATCTCCTGCTGGCCTTTATGAGACAGACATATCAACTCCTCAGTTGCTGCCCCCCCCATACACACACACACACACACACACACACACATACCATCAACCCTTTCCATGTATAGCACACCGGGCAGCCGGGCATGGTCTGCTAATGGGCCAGAGACCGTGACCTTGAGAGCTGGACAAACAAAACCAGGAGGGAGCTCGACACCAGACGACTAACCAGCCTCTTATTTATGACTTTGTTCCTACTTTTTGACTTTTTTTGTTTTAGGCTTTCAGTCGTCAGTAAATACTGTAAGCCTTCAACTGTAAAAGGGAAATATACTGTATATAATTTAATTTCATTAGTTAAAGTAAAAGTTCATTCACTTTTTTATTCCAACATGTAAATATATGGTAATTTACTTTAACTTCACATTGACGCATGGCAGGCAGGTGTAGCGGCTAGCTAACAAGATAACTAGCTTAAGCTACGTAAATAGCGCTGCTGCTTAAAAAGTATGCACGTATAACAAGTGCTTGTGCGTATACATTTGAGCGTCTTGATTATTAACCCACAGACATGTGCAATAAGACGGAGGTTGAATAAAGTGAAAGATTATGTGTTTTTTTTAACGTTTTTTAAAGTACATAAACATCTTCTGGTCGAAAAACCAAAATACAAGTATGAACCCCGAAAATGAAAATGATATGTCGCCTTTAATATTTCTTTCAGTTAGACTTTGTGAAAGTTATATTTGGTTACCGCAATCATGCAGTATAATTGTTTATAATTGTTGCCCCCTTCAAATTAAACTGACGGAAGCACGAACAATTACAACAAACAAATGTTTTCTTCTTCTTTATTTTCAAACTTTTACATTGTCGGTTTTACAACTGGCAAGATGAGCACCCTAAACATGTACAAAAATAAACACAAACAAATTTAAATTAAAACATAGTATAATTCACTCGAACAAAGTCCAATCGAACAAAGTGAAACGAACAAAGGATCCCGGATGTAGCGTCGTAATTCACTCGCGTTAAATGACACCCGGCGTGACGTAACGTCCCACTCCGTTATTGATACCTGAGGACTTTCTCGGGGGTTGGGAAGGTCAAGGGGTGAAGAAACCCCGTCGAGAATGCAAGGGAGTGACCGTATAGATTCAATTTCTCAGTCTCGAGACCGGCGTTTACGAGTCGGTGACATTATCCACAGCGACAAAAAAACGTACATCTGCAGAGATGTTCAGCTGTTGGAGTCATTCACAGACGCTGGAGACGGGCGTCGAGTTATCAGTGCACTGCAGGGGGGGGGGGGGGGGGGGGGGGGGGGGGGCATTGGAAAGCACACAAAAGACCTGAAATTGTAAGAAATTAATACGAATGCTTTTGCGGTTAAAACAATGAGATTTGATGGATTGATGGATTAGTATTTAGCAGACTTTTCCTCCCACCTTCCCATGCACCCAGGGGTTTTTACAAGGATAACACGGTTCATGGCAAATATGTCCTTTACTCAGACGTCTGGCTCTGTACCGCACGTGGAATAAAAAAACCTGGGCAGATCTGACTGAATGCCGAGACGTGGCTGGGGTTCACTTTTTATTCCATATTTTCCTTCTTCTTCTTTTTACATAGTGAGCATGTTTTAGCATTACGGGGAAACTTTAGCCGCTTTTTAAAGATTTAATGTATGTTTTAGAATACGATTCGAAGTCCGTGCAGACACACCTCGACTTTACTCATTTGTCGAGACCAGCAATCATCTGAGTTTATTTGAACAACTCGATGTCCTGATAGGTTCACCACATCAGAGTAATTCAAGAGCCACACTGTGCTTTAAAAAAAAAAAAAAAAAAATCCAATTTAAACTACTTGTCTGTGTCAACTTTTGCATTTTCTATAAAAAAAAAAGAAATAGAATCAAGTTGGGAAACACAAAATAGCCCTCAAAGGTTCACTGAGAGTGGTCAATATCACAGAGATGGATCCAGAGCAACCATTCTTAAAACAATATAATATATAAAGCGAAAGGAATAAAGAAAAAGACCAAACATTCAGATAAGGTAAAAAGTTTCCTTCCTCGGATTCACAACTGTCACTGCTGTTGGATACAGACTGCAATGTCTGAGACGCTAATTAGCATTTATTTTCATTTTTAAGGTCTTTTGAATGCGAATGTATATTATACATTTATAGGCAATTATTTATTAAATTTAAAAAACGGAAGGAGTGGATCTGAGATGCTCCGCCTCCATGTTATTGTTGCGCCACCCAACAGGATTTGGTTTGATGCCTTTTTATTTTTTTTTCGGTGAGAAATCGAGCGCTCTGTGTAAAAATGATGGCCGTGGACTGCCGCTTACAGCATTCCCCCTCCTGTGCTCCTCTTTCAGCTGCCCGGTCGCTCGCGGCGTGCACTCCTTTTTTTGGGGGGGGGGGGGCGGAGCAACATGAATCACGGAGGAAATTGATTATGCCGTCACATCTCAAGACCCCCCTCCCCAGGGCTTGACCGCAGAGTGTGTGACTGCAGGTCGGTCAAGCCTGCTTACGGGATGCTCTGCTGGCTGCCCCCCACCTCTCCCCCCCACCCCGGAGAAGGGCCCACTTCAGCCCTGCTGCCCTCAGCGGGGTCACGCAGCTTCCTGCCGTAGCAAATTGTAGAAGATCACTCACGTCGGCGGGGAGGAATGAAGATGTCCTGCTTAAAATGCCAGAGTCCAACCATCATCCGCCCCATGTTTCCCTGACTGGTTTCTACCCTTCCAGCCCCCCCCCCCCCCCCCCCCCCCCCGCGCTGTGTCATCTGTCTTTATCAGCACGCTATGCAACACGGACCATTCATCGCTGACTTCCATTCAAAACAATTCTTGGAGAAGTCTTCAGTGACATCCCGAGATGCCAGAGGACATCTTCGGGTTTTTTTGGGGGGGGGATATCTTCATCGCACGCAAAGAGAGAGATGGGGGAAAAAAATTTAAAAAATGACGACACTAATCCCCCTCCAAATTAAGCTCACACTATGAATTTTGTCTTTCCTGGAACTGACGTTTGAAGAAATCAGCGCAGCCACGAAAACAAGTCATTTTCAATGCGGCGGAAGATTTAAGGGAGGCACGTGTAAAGCCTTGAGAAGTGATTTTGTTTTTCACAATCAGACGATAACATCATTAACTTGGACCACACTTTGATTCCCTTGATGCCTTTTTTGTTCTCCTCTGTGCAACCGGTAAAGCTGTGCAGGATATTCAGTCATTCATAGTTTTTTTTTTGTACTCTATCATATCGACGTTGCATCTTCAGCTGCTTCTGGCTCCCCGTTCCCTCTGACCCCAGACTTTCCAACTTTCCAGACTTTCCCCTTAATGATTTCTGCAGATTGTTGTTCTTTTTTTTTTTATTATTGTGAAGGATAAATCTGCTGTAACAAGCTGAAAACACCCATAAATCTGGTCCCGGGCTCGGGTTGCAAGGAGACTTTTAAGGGTCACTGTTGCCTTGGCGACGCATCAATCCTTCAAGGGGCCGAGGCGAGCGCTATAAAAGAGGTGAGTGCCTGTGACAGTGTTACTGTTGTTATTGTGGGCTCGCCATTAAAGCCTTTTTTTTTTTTTGGAAACGACACAGACTGAAGGGCCACTTAACCTCTTGGCATGTCTGCACTCCGAGCCTTTCTGGATTATTGTTGAATCAGCAGATTTCCAACTCTTGCTTGTTACCGTACTGCACTTTTCTCGACGTAGACATTTATTTCACGTCAAGGAATTCGCAGAGGAGGTACGTAGCGTTTGAGGAATGCATGCATACATGCTTTCAGCGTGTAGTTCAATGTATGAACCTACCGAGTGCTCGTGAATCCCAGAATTATCCCACTTGCCCACTCGTTCGCGTAATGCTCCCAACTCCTCAAACACACACGGTTTGTCCGTGCCTTTTTGCAGTCCGATACCGACGCATTGGCGCCACCATTGAGCGTCTGCATGCGACGCGTCGGCCTTTCAAACTCATTCTAAAGTAAACCCGCCCCTTTATAGTCACGTGACCCCCCGGTCGTTCGTCACGCGAGTCGTCGAGATGACAGCGACCACGCTCACTATAAAGAATGAGTGTTCCCAAGATTAAATTGGGAACACATCTTTTCCTATCTTATCCCCAACACCACACGAAGGCAGCACAAATGCCCCGTAGATCATCGGCGACGTATCAAGCCTACTTACATCCAAGTGGAAGGCGGATACAGTTGGTAGTCTGTGTGCAGTCATGAGGGAATCCATGTGAGGGTTTTCATGATCATACCAGAAATGTCCTTCTCGTGTTGTTAGCAAGGAAAGAAGACATCAAGTACTTCACAGACACAAGAGCACAGATTTAAGCCAGACTTGATGCCAGACATTTTTGTTCAAACAAAAGACAGGCACTTGATTATCCTTGTTTGCAGTAAAGCGAGTTGTCACACTGTCAGTCACGCTCGCATCGCTTTTGTTCTCCGGACTTTAAAATGGGCACCGGCGTTTATTTTCCTGGCAGCTACACAGCGAGACTTCTACGCCTTTTTTTTCCTCCTTCTTTTTTTTATTTTTTTTAAGCCTTCGGTTGTACAAAGAATTTTAAAAAAAAATAACGGTAAAAGAACGTATAATATCGTACAATGTCAACGTTGCGATTGTCCAGGGGGTTGGAGTACTTTGCATTTGGTTTTTAAATGTAACTTAACTTGAACATCACAGACAAACGACAGACCGAGCACGTATCGGCATGATCAAAGACCCCCCCCCCCCCCCCCCCCTCCCTCTGTCATCGTTGGGTCTGCTGCTCGTTGTTTTTTTCGTGAGCTTTCCAGCAGGCGCGGCGGCGGTCCCGAATGGAGAGCACTCCCAACAAGGTGTCCCGGGGAAGAGCCAGACCGAGTGCCGAAAGACGCGTCTCACGCTCGACGTTCATTTAATCTTTCGCTCTCTCCACCTTATTAATGAAGGCCAGTTGTTTTCCCCGCACTCCACAATCAGGAACTTTCATATTTGGCCACAGATCAATTCGCTTGAAAAGGCTTTGAAGGGAAGCTGATCGATCGCGCCCCCCCCCCCCCCTCCCCCCCTGTGTTTTTTTTAGGTTTGGTAATGAATGAAAGGCATTCGTCACCGCGGTTTTAATTTGAGGAAGGTATTTGAAAAATGATAATGACAAAAGCCTCTCTTTTATGTCATCGGATGTTCATCATTAATTGTACCTGAGATATTGTTTTAAATCGCATTCCTCGAGTGAATACCAGTTTACAACGCCTGAAAGGATTCTTTTAATAACACACATTTTCCTGACGTTTTAGGGAAGTTTAAACTAAGGGAAGTGGTGGCGAGCTCATGTCAATATCTAATATAAAATGTGCACATTAATAAAATAGTTTAACCGTATTTCTGCTTGCAGACCGGCGAGGGTACCAACGTTTAATCGACTCTCGTCACAACTTCGGTGCATTCAGATAAATCGGTTTTGTCTTTTTAAAAAAATTTTTTATTAGATGACTCCTTTTCCATCTCTCACATGTGTTCATTTGCACGTTTGATGCATCGCTCTCACTGATTAGAGGCTATTGAGTTCGGGGGGGGGTGGCTCAAGAGGTTACTTTGACCCCGGTGGTGGGGTTGCCATGAGACCACAAACCCCTTTGCCAGAGCTGCTGCACGCGGCTGAAGAACGCACCCGATCGACAGTTCCACGCTCGATGGCGGCTAAAGCCAAGTGCACATTTTATTAGGCGGAAAAGAGGAAAGAAATAACAAATTCAAAATAGCTGCGGTTGAGTGCCCTTCCCACCAAGAGCATCTGTTTAGGATCTGTTCTCATTAGACCCTCTTCACTCTTAAGACCCGGGGAAGTCTTCTCTCAGACGCTCATCTCTGCTTCGGGACACGGTCGATTCTTCAGACGGACCCACGAAAGCTGGTTATCGCTCCAATCAAGTTTGCATCAATTACTGACCCTGCGGTCACATTTCTCTCTGGACACTTGTTTTTTTTTTTTTTTTTTCTCCGTTCGCTACAGGAATAAGACGAGCGGCAAGGAAGAATGAAAGAAGTGGATATCGCAGATTTAATAGAAACCATTCCAAAAAAAAAAAGCTGTATTACTGAGAAGAAACACACACACACACACACACACACACCGGGTCACAGAAAGGCAAAAAATTATGCAGAGTACGGTTGAATGTATGTACATTTGCCACGGCATGCTTAAATCAAATTGCAAAACCTATTGCGATTTTTGTATTATTACACGGTTTGACGAACAAAATAACGGGGAAGGTATGACGTCGCGTGCTCGACTGAACTAACAGTTGGCCGTTGAATTAGCATCTTAGCTCAAATGTGCACGTTTGCCAGGACATTTCTGCTGCGAGAGCTCAATAAATTATACGCATAACTTCTGATGTGTCCGGTTTAAGGCGGCCATTGTCGTCTCTCAGGATTCTCCCCCGAGTCTCCCAGTTCTGGAGGCGTCTCACGGCACTCCACATTGGATTTTTCAGGCAGAAAAGTGTAATAGTGTCCAGATTCCTTTTTATTTTTTTTACAATCTGCCTCTAATCTTAGCTAATGAAATTGTCATCCGACACGGTGTTGTTTGAGCAGCGCGTGGGGGAAGAAGACAATCTGTATATGCCTGCATATGGAATGGTTTCCCAAGAGGCCTATCCATCACATAATCTTGTTATTTGCCTGGAAGATGAGAAATGCATTTAGCTATCTTGTCATTTCCCCCCCCCCCCCCCCCCCCCCCCAAAAAAAAAAGTCTCCGCAAGCAATGCAAATGTTTCTTGTCAGCCACGGCTGAGGCTTTTGTGCAGGAGGTAAATAAGCATTATGCAGCGCTGATTTGTTGTTTAATAGAAAAAAGGGATTAAAAACAAATTTGGATCCGATTCCCAAGTGGGCGTGTGAGTCGCGGATCTAATTACCGAGATTGTTCGCAGACAAATATCGAGGTGTCGTACAAGTTGTGTGCGTCCCACAGTGAACTTTTTTAAAATCTTATCGCTGCCGCATCTTTGATAATTATCAAAAGTACGAGTCTCTTTGTTGTTGTTTTTCTTTTCTGTGGCTATCAATGCTGTGTTTTTTCAAACTGTAATTTATTCCCAAAAAAAGCTGCCAAAATGTAAAAAAACGGGTTGCCTTCCTGCGTGTGCACGAGAGGATTTTCTCTGGAAAGACTCAACAGAGGCTGAATATGTAAATCAGTAATACATTTAGTTTAAAAAAAAAAAAAAAAAAAAAAACCTTTCATGAATTCCCCATTGTTTTAAATCAAAGTTTTTTTTTTTTTAAACCATCATTATTACTTTCAGTTTTCACGGTAACAAAAGTCAACCCTTGCCCCTTCGAGCCATTAGCAGAGCTGGGAAACTGCTCTTTATTAGTAAAGTATGTCCGCTCCCACCTCAAGGCCCCGGACCGGCTGTGGAAGCCCAGAATTTATGTAACGCGGGGAGCAGCACGCTGGTGAGCACTCACATGTGTCTTTGCACTGCTTCCCTCCTTTTAAAGGCATTCTGAACTGATTTGAGGGGTGGGGGTGGGGGGGGTGATATCGTAAAGCAAATGATAAATTTGTACCCCTGTCAAGTGCGGCTGTGCACTGACGATTTGCTCCAGGAATCATGTAGGAATGCCATATATCCCGACTGATTGCTACTCCCCGCTAGCTGATGGCAAAATACATTACATCATTAAAGGTATCGGAGGAAATAACTTAGGCTTTGTTCTTGCTATTGTTCTGACATGGAACAGCCCCATTTGATGTAATAAAGATCTACGCCGAGAGACAGACACTGAACATGTGTCTCCCTAATAAAAATGAATGCATATTCATCTTCTCCCCGCTTTCCTCTCAAGGCTCAACATCTTGCAAACGTTCTTTCTGGCGAGTGCAGATATCGGCCTGCGATTGCATTTTACATTCTTCTTGCTTCATCTCTCTCTTTGCACGTCGCTGCCACACAGAGGACGTTGTTTTAGCGCCAGAAGGATATCTTTCATCATCGAAAAAAAAAGAAGACAATTTCTGTTTGCCTTTGAGAAACAAGCGAAAACAATGCAACTTTTGATATACATTATATAAAGGGAGTAAATGGGAAACATTTCCCCAAATGCTAAATATGTCATCACGTCGTCGCACGATTGATCAATTAACCGTTTCGAAACAGGCCGCTGGAGGAGTAATTGCTTTACCACCCTGAATCCCTTTGTATTTGGAAGAGCTTAGCAGGATTTGAGCCGCGTTTTCAGATGAGATGGCGTGAGAAAAAAAACGACTTGAGGGTTCAAGGGAGCGGAGGGGCCTGATGCCGCCTCCTCGGCTGCCCCCAACCCCGCCTCCAGGGGTGGCTGGTAATCCCTCCACCGGGCAGAGGCAATAAAACTCAAATTTCTACTGTACCTGCCAGCTGGGCGTCTTAGTCGTACGGAAAACACAGGGAGCATGAAATACCCGAGGAGCCATATCAAAGCGCCAGCCCCCTTCATTATGACATCAGAACCTTCTGAAGTCAACAAGCATGAAGGCAGACCGGAGCGCTGCATGGGTTCACAGCCTTGAAGGGGGATCCGTCGCTATTAAGGGCTGTGCAGAGGGGGATAGCTAACAGAGGGCAAGAGGGGTTGAGAAGGATTACATCTATCACCATGCATATGTGCTTCCATCTAAAAAGGCCTGCCTGCCACTTTCTGCACCCAGCGAGTCCCCCAACTGTTGAGATAGCCGAGACAGTCATAAAGGCTTTGGCGGTATCATAAACACAGCATGATGTTGGGTATCAAATGCTTAAGGGCCCGTGACGAAGATCTGAGGGGAGGCCCCAGAATGCTGGTTGGAATGGAAACGTAGTAATGGTGATAATTACAGCCGGTCGTGGCCGTGATCCATTTGTCGTCTTAATAAAAGCCCCTCGAAGCCATAAAGTAAAGCCCGGAGAGCGAGGAGACCTATAAAGTCATAACGACCGCATTTTAACGCGGAAGTGATCGCGAACTTTAACGTTGTATGTGGCGAAAAGATCGGATGCAAAAACTCGGGTCGACGCTACACGAGATTTAGCCAATTAATGTAAAATGTCAGTTGGGAAAAGTCGTAGAAAAAACATAAACGCACACGTGGTAAAACAGAAATGATCCTTCATGAAGGACGTCGGCGCCATTTTAGCAGAACATGGCCGTACGACTTGGAAAAAGGGAGGAAAAAAAAGAACAAAATTGGCATTATAGTTGTGATTTTTTTTCTAATGCAAAAAAAAAAACAATTTGCATAAAAATTGAGCAATACTTTTACCCTAACTGGAGCCTGGAACACCTGGGCTCTGATCCCAACTCATGTCACCACCGGGAACGTTTTTTTGATTTTCCAGCGATAACCATAAAAATAATAAAAACAGTCCCCCCCCCCCCCCCCCTCAAACCTGCATTTAGCGAGTTCGTCATGAAAGAAAAATGTTAAAATGTGTGATTTTCTCTTCCATCAGTCCTTTGGTAGGAAGAAGAATTGTCACAACTAATAATAACTGAACAAATAGTGAAGCGTCTGCTCTGTTTTCTACCTCATTCGGAGTGTGTAGTTACTCCGACATCCTACACACTCAAGAGTTGTTCTATAAGGTGTTGACAGAGGCGCCCTCCATGCATGGCGAGCATTACAGTCAAGCCCAATGAGATGGTCCGTTGGAAATGAACAGATCGGTTCATCAGCGAGAGCAATTAATCATTTGGACAATTATTAATCCTGGGGGGGTTCATAGAGAAGACAATCTCAGGCAGGGGGGACTCACAGCAATGTGTACACATGCACCACGGTGTAGTGTTACATTTCACACAAGTGCACGGGTGGATTCAGTTATGGTAACACAAAAAAGGCCTAAATACTGAAAAAGCCAAACTATGTTGTGCTTTTTGTATGAAGTCCAGACTGTAATAGTGAGTTTAAAATGCTGGTTTTTTTTCAAAAGGAATGTGTTCCTTGACAAATTCGATAATTTATTAGAGCTCTCATCAAAGCTGAGCAATCCGTTTTTTTTTCTTCATGCGAGTTGGACTGAGCGGACACACATGTTAATAATCCAAACTGTTTCCACAATTGTTTAACAGGAAATATTGGGAGACATTCAAAACCGGGGATCTAGTCTTGGGTGGAATGTGCTTTAATTGCCGTCCTTGGCGAAGGAAAACGCGGTCTTGAGTAGTTGATTTTGTAACGTTTTTTAAAAAAAAAATTTTTTAAACATGGCCAGTCACTCGCTTCCTGCCAAATACATAAAAAAAATATTATAATTTGTTGATGATAACAATGACCGAGCACGCTCGGGGTGCACAAGCTGCCCCCCCCCCACCCCCTGAATTCTGATCATTTTCCGCGGCTTCCAAAACAACACCTAGCTCCACATTAAGGAGCAAAATGGAATTCCTTCATGATGGATGACTTTCGGAGAGGCCTCTGGACATGGACGGCCAATCCAACGCTGGGAGGAGATCCCAGATCTCTGCATAATGGCTTCGGCTGCCTTGTCAGTCACCTGAGCCCCCACCGTTTTTTAATTGGACCGCCAGTAATGAGTCGGTCATACGTGACCTGACAAATTGATCTTCTGAAACGGTGTGTACAATTTGGAGGGCCAAACGTTGTCACGGAGATAAACAAGGTGAAGAAATGCAATGAGCAGAGATGCAAAGTTCCAGCCAGATGATCCAATTGAACTCCAGTGCAAAAAAAAAAGAAGACATGCAACACCTCCGCACTGCTGCCGCCTGAATTGAAACTAACGTTCATATGCATGCATTTGCAATTCGAGCCTCCTGAACGTGCAAACACATCATCGAGGACACATGTCCTCCGACACACACGCAGCGTAAACAGAGAACCGATGCTGGAAATATGTCGCCGTTTACAAATGATCTTTTCTTGTGTGTGTTTTTTAACGTCATATCGAAAGTTGCAACTATGCACCGCGGCAATCGATGATAAAAAGCACGTTTTATATTTATAATCTTTTTATTTGCTCAAGATGAGAACGCTTCATTTCTTCCTTTTTCCTTTTTTTTTTTGCTTTGTCCTGCCAAGACGTTTCGTTTTCCCGGAGTTTTGGGGGAGCCAGCGAACGCAGCACGAGGTTTCACTTGTGAGGCATTTCGCCGTCACTTTACTCACAGACTCTTTATCATATTGTGTCCCCCGACAATCACGTCTCCCATTCTGCCTCTCCGGGCTCTCCAGAATGTCTTGATGTCCTATATCTGCCTGCCTGAATGATGATATCTGAATCTCTGAGCCGCTGCTCGGCCAAAAACAATGAGCAGAGTCAATCAGGAGACATGTCGGGACACTCCAGAGACTTCCACGAGGCCCAAGAGGGGACAACGGGGAGAACTGGAAGAAAGTTTAAAAGCACACTGTACTTGTAAAAATAAAAGCATTGGAAATTAAAATTTGGTTTGACTTGTTTGACTAAAGAATTGATCGCTCATTGAACGACACTAAACTGTTTACGTACATTATAAAGTTTGATTATTTTTTTTTGCTTCAAAGTCCTTCAAATCAACAAAAATCAACTCAAAAAGTTAGAACCACGAGGGATACATCGCCATGACAATTTCTCCTCTCTCTCTTACTTAGTTGTTTTTTTGTTTTTAATAGAGTTCACATTAAAGTTACATAAAAGTTATATGTTTTATATTTGTGATTTTTTTTCTGCTGTATTGTGTAAGAGGTTGGCATGAGATCTGCAATAGCTGCTGTGGTTTAGTCCCTTCCCGTGAAGTTGAAAAACATTTCCCTTCCCCCTCCCCGCCGAGCGAGCTGAGGCGAGAACTTTCCGAGCCCCATCGGGAAGCTGATTAACACGACGGGTGTGAAGAAACTCCCTCTCGTGGTTGTTTTTACCCCCTGACGGGAAACACCGACTCAATCGCTCCTCTGAGTGGGCCTTTTACTTACAGGACAGGAAGTCGGATGTGTTTTCCTTAACTCCCCCCCCCCCCCCCCCCCCCCTGCAGCTCACTCTCGCCAATTTACACACACACACACACACACACACTGAGAAACACACGCTTGTGTATATAATGTGCACAAACACACATTCCTGTCCTCTAACATGGAGAAAAAAAAAGAGAAGATGCATCTTCTTGCCTCATTGAAGGTTCCTACTTAACCCCAGCGGAAAAACTGTAAACTGACCTCCAGTGGTTTCACTTTTCTTCTCCATGCGTAGAATTTAAAACTGCACTCCAGGGTGAGATCATTTAAAAGCTGATTTCAGATGCACCGGAGCACGTTTCCACACACTATAACTAACAAGGCCGCAACATAAACTGAGCGCAATTGTTTGCCAATGCCGAAGAAACGAGGACTGAACGGAGAGTCCTACTCGTCTTGAATGGCGACGCCTCCTACGATCCGTGGTGGTGAGTCGGCGACATAGACTGTATCTAAGAAGGGACCGCCAGTTGTTTTAGTGGACTACAATTTTGAAGCCTCGACATGTTTACAATGCTTACTGAGGGAATAAATCAAGTAGAGTCCTTTTCTCATAGGCTTCTATACAACCAGACTTCTATACAACCGGAGGAGTCGCGCCTCTCGATGCCGCCATACACTCACTGTTCACAGCTCGATAAAGACCACCAAAAAAATAATTGCTCATCTTCCTCATTGTGGGATTTAAATCACAGAAATAAAAAAAAAGGACAAAATATCAGTCGTAATCAAACAAAAGTAACATCTCCCGGACCTGCAAACGACGACTTCGACCTGTTTTGCCTCTCACCGTCTCTTCGTTCGGCTTCTCCCGGGGTTAATGCGAACGAGGCCCAGGTCTCGGGCCTCCTCCATCTCTGTCTCTCTCCCCCTCCTTCCTTGAGATACAGCATTGTGTTCATGCGCTGTCCTCCTGTTTGTCTTGGCACCCCGTTAGCACGACGGCTGTTCTTACGGAGCACTTCTGGACGCAGATTCTAGGGCCCGATGGGCAAACGGCCACGACTTTTGCTAAGTGCTCTATATATAATCCTATCTATTAATAACGCACAGTAGGTTTGATCTATAAGTTGTCTCCCCTGTGTTCTCGGAACAGTCGCTGACTTATTGAAGTAATTTATGAATGTATACCTTTTCTCTTGCCAGATGGATGAAGTGGGATCTCGACTTCACTGCCTTATCTCTAGAACATGGTGAACTCTCAGTTAGTGGTACAGTAGACTCTTGAATTCACTGTAAAGCGAAAGCACTTCATTAAGTTAAAACATAATAGATTTTATCTACTGACAGACTTTTAAAAAAAAAAAGGCAGCAGGATGGCTCAATGAGCAAGTACAATGCGAGTTTTTCATCCAGTTCAATTAAAAACCGGACAGCGCTAACACCGTTTTTGTTCCCACCCTGTCTGGATACAACAGAAAAAAAACAAAATCACCCTTCTCCCACTCTCTCTTTCTGTCCGTCTTTAATGGGAAATTTGAGATAGTACTGAGTACAGAGCTTAGTCTGTCACATCACATGACGCGCTGCAACTAATGCGGCCGACAAATGGGTGGGGGTGGGGGGGCATATCACGGATCCCAGTTTTGTGAACGATCCTCTCTTCGGGAAACAGGTGGCAGCCGCTGCAAGACCAGATGTCCCCGGCGTTAGCCGTGGTGAAACGAGGTCTGTCGCAATACAGTGGTGAACAATGCGTGACGGAGACCGAAGGTGGTCCAGGCTTGTGTTCAAACCCCAGGAGGGCAAAAAGGGGGGTTGGGGGAGGAAAGGGGGGTGTGCACAGACTCTCACCAGACTGCCCCGGTTGTGCCCAGTCCCCACCCCGGGGGGTAAATGAAGAACACGAGAAACCCCACCTTTTTTTGAAAAGCAATCCCCTTTCTCCAATGTGAGGAAGTGGATGCTTTTCAACTATGCGGAAGTCATCTCAAACATCCCCCGTGACGCCTCCCCACTCCCCCCACGACACATACCGCTTCATATTCATCGGTTCCTTTGTTCCGCTTGTTAATGCCGTGCTACGAAGAAGAAAAAAAACCTGCTTCGGCCATTTGCTCGCGCTGTATAAATAGACAGTCGGTATTACCGGTGCGATGGAAGTGAGGTTGTGGAACCATGCCAACCTCTGCTGCAAGCTGTCGCCAGATGGCACGGTGGGGGGGGGGGGAGTGGACAAGTCATAACTGAGACCACGCCACGTTACAAAATTAGCCGTGTTGTTGGTATTGACACAAATACGATGAGAAGATCTGTCCGGAGAAATCCGAAACAAGAAGGGCGCACACTGGGCGAGACACGAATCGACAGGTGTCCCCGAAGGCCGAAGACCACAAGGAGTGCAATTAAAAAAACAGTAAAACATAAAGAAAAGTTACAAGCTGATGGGAGACATTTCGGCCGGATTGGCGTCCGTCGCTGCTTTTGACGTTTTTAATTACAGCTCTAATAAATTTTAATACAATGCGTGTATAGCTGACGTAAATGTATTTCAAATATGCTTCAGTACATAGCACGAAGCTGTGTATGTAATCATAAAAAGAAACACAAACACATTCTTAAGGGTAACAAAATAGGACAGAACTATTCATATCACGGCCGTGTAATTGCTCCGGCCGTGCAGTACAACATAGTAGTGGTGCACGGTGAAATGTGACTGAGCTTTCGGCTAAGCTTTCTGTGTGTAGTAGTAGCGTACATGGTTGTAATGCACGTCATAGTTTCAGACGGATCAAAAGGACATGCATTTAATAGCGCATACGCTGGCACGGCTTGAAAGGACAAATGATTCTTCAGCCACCGCTCATGTCTATTTTTACAAAACAAGTGTGACATACTTTCATTCTTTCAGGTGCACAGGTGCTAAACAGAAATATTATCCGATGCGAATATCGACCCGAATCTTCCTCGTAAAAATAAAAACCCGTTTTAAATATTCTTTGATGATTCGAGGATAGCTTTCGGCTCGTTTCATTTCTGTTATTTTTATGGTATAGCTGCACAGCTGAAGATGCTCTGTTAAAAAAAAAAAGAACTGGACGTAGTTGAGTAGAGGCTAAAATCAGACTTTTTCTTTTAATTAAACAATAGCTTTGAAATAGGCAATTAATTACGTAACTCTTAAGTATCGCGAAAAGGGTCACAGATGGAGCAGAAGCCACTGAGAACCACACAACTGTGCAGAGGTACACATATTTGTTTAAGCTGATTATTGTTACCCTCTGGCTGCACATACATATCATGGTTGATTATTATTCCAGCATCAACACACCATGCTAGCAGCTCTATCTGTTTTGCAGATATTGGGTCATAAACCGAGATATTGGACAACTGAAACCGTGGACTGAATGATGATGCTTAACAGTTTACAAGTAATTCTGAGAAGGATATTAATGTGAATAACGTACCACATTTCATGGCAATCCATCCGATAGTTGTTGAGATATATTTCAGTGGTAGTGGACCAACCCTTTGTGCTGCCAGCTGGCTAAAAAAACTGAAATCAACTATTGTGAGTATACAAACCCAGACAAGTGGGGGGGGTATGGTGTCGCGCACTCGTGCCATTTTTAAATAGCCGAGCTACCATTTAAAGCAACAGCATTTATTTCTGTTAAGGCAGCATGTAAAGGCAGCTTAAAAACTACATCGTAAAATTGACCCAACAGTCCTCCGTTTGGTTGCCAAAGACAGGAAACGGTGTTTCATGTGGCATGACGCTTCTGGTTACCACCGCAGTGGAAACTAAATAGATAAAAATGACCTGGTACCAAAGTCTAGTCCAGACAAAAAAAAAGAAAGGAGGTCAAAGTCAGCAGCTAGCTAACGAGGACATTCAAACAAGCTAAAGGACAACGCACCAAAACGGAGCAATAACGAGAGCGAATATGACACTGTGAAGCACTAAAGTGTTCAACAAACCCCCATCTGCACTTAATGTGCAACACCAAACTTGTCTCGACACTACACATATGAATGTCGATACTTTATTAATGTACTTAACGTTAGCCCTCTCGCAGTGTCTATTCCAAAACACCCGGTCTGAGATGAATAATTTATGAGCATATTACAGCCTTCGAGTCCTTCCCTAAAGCATGATGAAAAGGCGTGCTGCATTTTGGCCGAGACGCAGCGTTAAAAAAAAAGAAAAGCCAAATGATATTTCACACTTGGCGTGTGTGCACATTACGCAGCAAATCATATGAGGGCTGCACGTAGAAGTGGAGCAATGTGCAGTCAGTCAGCTCACTGGCCCCATTTTATGTTTCTCACATTGTACCGATTTATAGAAGATGTGACGCTCGGCTTGTGGATTTTCTTCTTTTGTCTCCTTTTTCTCTGCATCCTCACCTCTCTGCTTTCCTCGCTCCCTTCTCTTCTTCTTTTATTTTTATTGTTTTAATTTTTTTTTACCTCCCCCTTGTTTCCTCCCCTCCTCTCTCTGTGGGGCTTCAACCCTCCAGCAGGTGGCCGGTCAGTCACCAAGGGATTCGCTCGACTGTTTGACACCATGGCAACAGGCTATGAAAACAACACTTGCATAATACGTGCTTGTAAACACAAACCGATGCAAAGAGATGAACTCACAAATGTACACTTTGCATTCACACAGAAATAACTATATCCACATAAATGAATATAAGGCCCATGTCTCGCACACTTAATCGCTCACAGTTGTGTTCGCAGCTCCAGCAAAAGGGATTTTTTTCTCCTTTTCTTTTTTTTTTTTAAATCTCTCACCTTGTCGCAACATTTATAAAACAATAACCAATTTAACACTTCATGCTGGATCAGGCAAACTACTGTATCTAACTGGAGTTGGACCAGACGCCAACATGCAATCCCCCAGCAACAGGTCTTAAATACGAAACTCATTTCTGTCAGCAGGGGTCAGACCTCAGCTTGGTGTCTGTCCCGGCTGGCTGCCAGCTGGGGAGAGCAGCAGCAGCAGCAGCAGCAGCAGAGGAAGAAGCATGGAAAGGAAAGCGGCAGCCAGAATTGGGGTCACGACAAATGTACAGAGCGGCAATGGGACGTCTTGACCGAGTGGTAGACAGCGTGGTCCGACACTTTTCCACATGTGTAAGATTAACTATTCCTCAGAGTCTCAGTCGTCCGAAGGACACTTTGAGTCAAAGTGCCGTGGGGAACACTGAGGGCATTCTGTACATGTTTAAAGTAAAGTAACAGCTGAACTTGGCAGTGCCGTGGAGCCATTCCTCCTCCAAGTTCAGCAGGGGACCTCCTCCACACAACATGCAATGCTGCTGCTATGAAATGACAGCTTGTTCTTTTAAAAGGTGCAAGGCACAAGATTGGGAGCATTTTGACGGCTCTCAACCAGGCGGCAACCTCCAATTGTAAACATGAGTTTATGGTCTCAACCACTAGTTTCAAGTCTTCTTCAAGACAGCGTAATGTTCATTTAGTAAATTATGCTCCATTTAGAGTCAAATAGACTGAGAAGCAGAGTATGCATTAGGGTCACTGTGATTGACAGTCGTATACGGTATCTTTACGTCACTCCCCCGCATTCCAAATATGGTAACGGTCGTATTGCAAGATCCATCCATCCATCCATTTTCAATACCGCTTATCCTCATTAGGGTCGCGGGGCGCTGGAGCCTATCCCAGCTGACATAGGGCGAAGGCAGGGGACACCCTGGACAGGCCGCCAGTCCATCGAGGGCACATGTAGGGACATACAACCATTCACTCTCACATTCACACCTATGGGCCATTTAGAGATCAATTAACCTGCAGCATGTCTTTGGACTGTGGGAGGAAGCCGGAGAGCCCAGAGAGAACCCACGCTGCCACGGGGAGAACATGCAAACTCCACACAGAAGGACCGCTCCGACCGGGAATCGAACCCGCGGCCCTCTTGCTGTGAGGTGACAGTGCTAGCCACTACACCACCGTGCAGCCCCGTATTGCAAGATGGCGACGGCCAAACCGCCGAACTCTAGGCTTCACAAACCAATGGGTGACGTCACGATGACTGGGTCCACTTCTTACATACGGTCTGTGCTCACAGAGGTAACAGCGTTTACCTGAGGGTGGGTGCTACACGTTAGTGGGGGCTACACGTTCGTGGGTGCTACACCTTCGTGGAGGCTACACCTTTGTGGGGACTACACCTTCGTGGGTGCTACACCTTCGTGGGTGCTACACCTTCATGGAGGCTACACCTTTGTGGGGACTACACCTTCGTGGGTGCTACACGTTCGTGGAGACTACACCTTCGTGGGGGCTACACCTTCGTGGAGACTACACCTTCGTGGGTGCTACACGTTAGCACTAAAAGCACGTGCTATCCCGGCTAAGTCAACATTGCCGGGATAGCAACACACACGAAGAGGGAGTGACTCTGCTCAGGTAGCCATTACTCCACTATAGCCAAAACGTGTTTGCTATACAACTTTAAAATTAGAAATATTCAAATGAATAATTTGTTGTTTTTCTACCATCATATTTAACGGCAAAAGTAATTTTACAGGTGGGCAGAATCAAAACTTAAAATGCTCACATGTGGAATTAAAGATGTTTTAGAGATAAAGACTGATTGTGATATTACATTAAAACTATGAGTTATGTCGTTATCACTCTCTTAAACAATGGCACTATATATACGGTATTCATACTATTTATGGATAGATTGATATGTTTGAAGTGACGTCAAAGTAAGGTAAGTTCATGTCCTAGGATATGATATTTTAAATCCTCAGGATACCCATTTGTGCACAATGTGAGAAACCACAGAAAGCTCATCCTGCACGATGTAGTTTCCTCGGCCTCCTGCTCGTGGGGATCTCCAGAGGAGCTTGAAGAAGGTTTCGGAGTTCATTCATAACCTCTTGGTGACAGGAAGCTCATCAGTCAAAGGTGGCTATTTCCACACTCGGCTAGCATGAAGAGTAACGCACCACTTACTCCCGGGGCTAATAACACGGAGCCCGGGTCCAAGAAATCACCTCGTCAAGGCAGGGCAATGAAAGAGCGAGAATTCCAAGCAATTGGCTACTGTCAAAACATCCCATTATGGTTTTATGGGGAGGAGTGACGAGCACATTGACAACCTCATCGTGGTCACGTGGTTAGGGATTTCGAACAGCATTTCGAATATTGTTTTTTAACATTACAAGCTCTCACAGGCTACATTGTGCCTAAGTTTACATGCAAACAAATTCAGATAATTATCCTACCTGGTTATAGTTTTCAAATGAGTAATTTGTCCAAGTTAAAGCACAAAGCAGTTGTCTTTGGTTTCTATTTGTTAGGAACAAAAAAATCTGTTTTTGAAAGATTGTTTTTTGAAAATAAATACTCTTGTCTTTGACATTAATCATGTTTAAGGAACACAACATTGTTGTGACCCTATACAGTAATAACTAAACTATTCGCTTTAGTAAAAACAGATATCAGCTGCTGTAAGTGGACACTTTTGGGGAAGTTAGTGAATGGTCTGTTTTAATAGAGAGGGATTTCAGAAAAGGTCTGCAAGAGATTCACAGAAATGAAGCTCTCCTCGACCTTGCCCCGACCCCACGTCCAACTCTAACCTCCAATAAAGACGTCCTATAATGTCAAGTTAAGTGTGATTAATAGCTGTACCGGGCACAAAGTCTTTTCCGTGTACAACACCCAGAACTTCAATACAGCTTGAGCCGTAATCCAAAAGACGTATAGGAATATTTGAGGAGGTCTTCTCCCAGACTCTGGACAGTGCATTCGTGTTGAGTAATTGTTTAAGTCCCTCAGTCACTATTTTTCAACTCTAGCGGATCCAGCCTATAAAACTGTTACGGTTGCCTTGTAGTCTTGGAAAGGTACCATCATTTATTTTCATTTTGTGTTATTGATCGTTCTGTGAGAGCAGCTGTCACTTCTCAGAGCGGCTGATGTCTTATTTCGGAGCTGAAACTCCGAATTCCAGTCCACCTCATGGGTTTATTGCTAATGCGAGAGCTAGCTGTCCCAGTGACACCCATGGCAGGGGAGAGTTTATCATGGAAGGGGAGAGTTTATCATTCTGCTGACAGGCTAAATAACTTGTGTCGAGGCAACAGATAACAAATGGGCTTGAGTGTCTGCGCATTAAAGACAAGAACAACTGGGCTGCAGCAGGAATAAATGGTCTTGGCCTTTTGTCCATTATGCATGGGGCACCTGAAGATTAATACGTACTTTACTGTGTGAGAACACTGGGCGCACATCTACATATTACTTTAAACTTTAACATGTGAAAAGGTTTCATTGGTTACATGATCAATGGAAACCCTCACAGCTGCAAAGTTGTTGGGTGAAGTATGAATTGTCCTCACGATAATGCAAAAGTAGATTATTATTATTATTTTCTTGAAAGTCTGTAATTCTGGTCTCAGAGTGAAGTTTGTATTTTACAGACAAAATAATGGCAAACTAGGTGAAAACATTGTAATAAACACAATTTCAGAAATGCCACAATTAAAAACATACATTTAACCATTGCTAGGGGATTATGTGACGATATCACATAACCTATTCATTATTCACCATTAATGATTGACTTGATTCAGCTTTTTAAATGTTTTTTTCATAGATAATCGAGATTTCATTGCACTGAAACTAACATGTCCCACTTTGCATGGTGGGTTGGGTATTGAACCTGGATTGTTAGTTTCTAAATGTGGATAATTTACCCACCCACCCTTTCTAAAATATGTTTATCAAAGTGTGAAATTTGCATATCAAGTTGCTTCCCTTTTATAGTTGTCTCTTTTGCATGAGTGCATTTCTGAAATGGTTCCCACTTGGACCAAATCTTTAGTAATTTAAGACATCACGCTGATTGCGCACGGCAAGGCTGGATTTATTTATTTTGGCCGACATTACTCAGCACTCATTATAAGCTTTCGGGATCTAGTGTCAAAGCAGCAGGCTAATAAGCTAAAGCTGTTGATAGCGCCACACTTGCTTTTCACCTTTGCCTCGTAGGTGTCAAACTGTCAGTAAGAAACTCAGCAGGCTTCAGGACTTTACTGCAACTGTGGTACGACATAAACAAATCAATTTTCCCCATATTCTTGTAACTATGATGTGTCAAAGCATAAAGAAATGCCCCGTTCCTCTCACACTCGGCTCTCTTTTTACAGCTGTTTCTGCCCGTACGGTAAGTGAGATATTCCCGTGAGGCGACCAGGGTGCTGTCTTAAGCCCGTGAAAATGTGCTGCAAGAGATACATTCCAAGATGTCAGAGGAGCTGTCAGTGTGAAAGAATACTCTGGTCATTACCACCTTCAGATCTTAGCTTGCATGCAACACTCCCCCTCCCTTTTGAGCCGCGATCCCTGCTGAGGATGAGCCTCACTTTCCCACAGTGAAAAACTGACATGCATGCAGCTATGAGACAACATTTTCCACAAGAAAAAAAATATGTTTTGTGTAGCTTTGCATATGTTTTCCTGTCATTTTTACCTGCAAAAGCGGAATATGCTTAAATCCCTACAAGGGAAATCGGTATTGTTCGAGAAGAACTCGCCTCAGCTGTCAGATGTCCTTATTAAGGCTGTCTAATAAGCCCAGGTTACAAGACGGTTCTGAGAAGTAAGGGATATCCGCTGAGCGGTCCACACATACAATAAGGCAGCAAGCCTTCGTGTGGATTTCATACTCAGGGCTGAGCATACTCTAAGCCTATTTTTGTTGTCCTGGTCTCAGACCAGCCTGGACCCCATCCAGGATGGTAAAAGTAATATCCGCCAGTGACGCTGTCCTGTCCTGTCCTGTGGCGTCCACGGGGACTTGCAGGATGTGGGCGTGGGGGTTAAAGAGTGACAGGGCAACACCGGTTTACGAATTCCCAGGGAACCTTGTCTAAACTCACTTTCTGTGAGATCTAAGTGTGAGGAGGAAGATTTTTTTCTGATGCCCTTCACTTGTCTTTGCAGTCCACCAGAAGAGGAATGCTTTCTCCTTTTATAGAACACCCCTTCCCCCTCCCCCACCAACGCAAGATACAAAATACTCCACGCTCCCAAAGTCCTCAGTTAAACTGGATACCCGATTAACACTTGGGACACACACAGTTCTCGAGCGCGGTAGCGGGCACTCGTGACGGGACATTCCGTACACAAACATAGCCGCGCTTTGTCGTTCAGGATCCTGTAAATTTACGGCCACCTGGGGCCCCTATTTTCCCTCCTCTCCCGTGGAGATAAGGGGTGTTTTTCTTCTGAAAATCCACGGGGGTTTGGGAGGAGTTAAAGGACGCACTCAGCTGCTAGATTAACTCATCAACGCCGCATTGCAGGGTGTCAACAGAAATGTTTCACACACAAGACCGACAAGGAATGAATACCATTTGGAGGTCACAAGTGGCAACCCCTCAGTCCTTCAGGCCTTTTAAATGTTAGTGTCTGCCTTTCAAGAGCAAGGATGTAACCTCTAAACCTTTGAGAGGAAAAGAGATACGCGTTGGACATCACTGCCCTTGTGTCAGTTGATTATGACTTAAAGTGATCAAGCTCATGAGATTCATACCTAATAAATCCCTGGGAATATTCTTGTTTGGCAGCTACAAATATAAGGTACCCTTTCAGAACACAGCAGCAAATACGCTGTTCTGATTCCCAGATTCAAATCAATGTTTCGTAACCCTAAAAAACATTCATGTTCAAACCCCCCAAAAAAAGAGATAAAAACAGCGTGAAGGCGGATCACACTTTCCACGTCTCAAAATGCACAACACTATGACAAACTCAATAAACAATCTTGAAATACGCCTGCAGTACGAACAGTTTCTTCTTTCAAATGACTCAAAAGTCTTTTAGTAGCGGTGCCCTCCTCCTTAGCGTCTGTGTAGAGCATGTTTTCAGGGAAGCAAAAACACCAACTGACAACCGGAGACGCTGGATCGTCTTCAAAAGGAAGACTTGTGTCTTTGGCATGCTGCCTTTTCTAGATTACGGGGCGAGTTTTAAGAATCTTTGCTCTGACCAGTTAAAGGTCTCGAAAAGGACAGACGAAAGTTGCAGGATCTTAAAACGAGTCCCTCGGTTGTTGACTCAGACAGTGACTGCTGGCAAGGCTCCTCGCCCTCAGAGTACAGCGGATTGCGAGGCCTTTGCACTTGGCGGTCAGCAAAGTTTTGATAGCTGCTCGCGGGGAAAGTCATTGTTTTCCCTCTAAAGCTGCAGTGCACCCGGGTGGCATGGCTGCCATGTTGTGCCTGTTTACTTTAGATTTGAGGAAGATCAAGCCGCCTGGCCTTGGATAAGCTGCATCCCAGTGGGCGGCCGTTGCCCTCTGGGACGTGTTAGATCATTCGAGTATTCGTCGAGAGTTCTTTCTCATATTGCAGGTGTCCCAGATTCTGGGACACTCTGACTCAAGTGTGACCCTCGACACTAACTACCTCCACCTTGGCAATACCAGCCAACTCTGAAATCAGTTCAAACTCTGGTGGGGAATCTGTACAGGGCTCAGATATTTCTGTCATGCCTTTCTGTCATTGGAAGACGGCCATGACAGTGTTTTCAGTGTTGGGTTCCCTGGTGCCGTTTGGCACCGGCATGGCGTGGGAGGTTAAGGGGCGAATGGCAGCGCTGGCCCCCGCCGGCCCCCTTAGCTCTCCGGGTCCCAGGGGCTGGCGCCAGGCTAGCCCTTCGCTAGCAGCCGAGGCAAAAAATAACCCCGCCGCAGTTGTCGGGCAGGGGAGAGTGACGGGGAGAGCATGTCACACCGGGAGGGGGGTCGGGTTTCAGCGGCTGTCATCAGAGAGCGGTCATTACTTCTGGGCTAATTATCTCAGGCCACGTGTAAACAAACAACCTGCCAGTGTGAAGACTACATTGTGTTCACAGCTCCAGGCTTTCGAGTTTGGGCCCCTTCACTCGTTTGATGTTGGCCAAAGAGCTTTACTAATACGTCAAAGTGGGAGTTAAATGCATTTCTTCCTGTACTTCTTCTTGTGAACAACTTATTTTAGAGATTTTGAAAAAGTCTTGAGGCCAAGTTCATCTGAGGTTGGTTCTCGCATTGGAAACTGTAGAAACTATGTTTAAAAGGACCGTTTGCTTCAGAAACTTATGATATGAAAGGGAGAATTTGGTTGTTTTCTTTTGTACTGTTGCATTAAAATATATTTCAACAGATCCAATACATGCAATGCATTTTGACAGCTCATCTATTAGTGTGCACATGAAGAGCACGGTGACTGTTTTTCCTAATAAGCTGTCCTCACAAAATACAGCCGATGCGGACAAGTTTAAACTTTATGACACACAGCAACTGTATATTATATTCAGCGTGACACAAAACGACCTCTGAGATCAAGGGGAGCCGGTGTTGTTGGGAAAATACAAAGCTAAGACAAATAATCGTTATATTTCAGCTGTGCTTAACTGCCATTCGTCATGATTATATTTCATCAGCTGGACTCTGACAGGATCCATGAATGCACCCTCTGACTGAAAACTCAATCCAGCTCGGCCCAGCACCCGGTCTCGCATTCCCCAGCCTTCATGGCACGTTTACGGTTCGGGCTCGTGTTTCCATCACACGCTTGCCATACCATACCTGTGTACTGCGCCCACAGCCGCAGACCAGTTGCGCGTGACCCCGTGGTAAAGTCGTCTCCGTCGCTTCAGGCCCGGGATGTGCCTTTAAACGGCATTTGTAATGATATATGATAAATCTCACACTAAATAATACATTAACTAATTAAACTGTGCAGTGTGACGCAGTTCTTGCAGAGCAGAGGCTTTGTATTTCTGTTATAAAACTAAAAACACAAATATATGTATAGCTGCTCACCAATATCTGTCGTGAACATTGTCGTCACTACTGCATTGCATTGTGGGATATGTATTCCGGCGTGCATACTGTAACATTTCACTGGAAACATGTAATTCATATACTACTAGGTTTTGAACACAGACTAAAAGTACTCCTCACATACAGTTTAGGCGTAATAAATGGAATTGTGGGCGTAACCCTTATTTAATGTCTCTTCTATCAGCCAATCAGTGGAGCTGGTTACGAGTGCTACAGCAGCAAGGACGAGATATACGATAATTTAGCAACAGGGGCTCTGCAGATGAATAAGTGCATGCAGTTGTAATATAGACAGGAAATGTATTGCAATATTTACACATTTGTGGTGACATTGTTGACAAAAAAAATTAGAAGATGCATCTAAATAAATCTGACATCATCCGGGACAGAACACTTTTGGATGGCTAAGATGCAATAATACGGTAGAAGCTCTTCCCCGTCACAGACCCTATTCAAAACAGCATTTCAAATAACAGTAAGCAGTGGGCGTGGCGCACAGTTCACGACTGATTTAGCCTCGCACGCAGCTGATTGTCAGCGCTGCACAGGGTTGAGTTATTATTCGATAAAGTACGTGGCGTAATGGAGATGCAAAATGACATTAAGCCCCCCCTCCGCTTG
This sequence comes from Cyclopterus lumpus, assembly GCF_009769545.1. Taxonomy (NCBI): domain Eukaryota; kingdom Metazoa; phylum Chordata; class Actinopteri; order Perciformes; family Cyclopteridae; genus Cyclopterus; species Cyclopterus lumpus. The sequence goes on from NC_046975.1 coordinate 21,892,657, forward strand.
CTGTCACTTACGTCCTTCTTGGGAGTTGTCAGGTCTAACTGTACATTATTAATTGCCCTCTTGTACCCACCTTTTTGTTTAGAGGTGTTCTGAGTGACCAACAGTTTGTGCTCTGATATTTATATATGCCTTCGTAACCAAATTACCTCATCCCGGAGACACAGCTAAAGACCTCATTTGCATGCGAGGGCTCTTTTTGAAGGGCGCGAGTCAACAGCAAAACACCACTGCACTACTCTGTCAAGCGGCATGACTGACGTCTCTAATGCAACGCGAGCACTCGGCTGAACATGTGCCGTTGGTACTTTGATGACCGCGAGAAATGCGATAGGTAATTAATTTTCGGGAACAAGTTCGCTCATCCCCACCGATCCCTATTAAGGGGGCTGCCTAATCCCCCCATTCGCTAATTGAGTTAGAGCTGCATCAGTATGGGCTCGAAACTCGAGAAGTGTCACAAATCTGAGTATGTTTATCTACCATTATGTAGAAGCAAGAGGCTTAGCTTTACGGTATAATTATACCTCGCAAGACAGTGACCCCGACCAACCTTATTTTGCAATTCGGAACACTTTGGCAGGGTCCTTGATGCACACTGGGCAGATTTCATCCAGCTTTGTCTGCCGTTTTTTTTTTTCTTCTTCTTTCTCCCCGCCCGTATCCACCTCAGCCGCTGTCTAATTGGACCATGACATCTGTGCACAACGAGGAAAACTGAGAGAAGTTGGATTAAAATTCCTCATTTCCTTCCAGATGGCGTCGTCAGTGTGAGGATGTAGTCGTTTTTTTGTCTTCTCTTGCTCGCTTTCTTTCAATTGAAATCACGAGAAGGCGACTTGACCTTTTGACGACAACGAACCCGAGTAATAGGTCGACAACAAAAACAAACAAAAAAAAAAACACATCTCCCGAGTGGAAACGCCATCCATTTTGTCGTGGACACCGAATGCGATGTGATCGACACTATCCGCTTGCAGTGAAGGCCTCCCCGTGCCCTCCCCGAAAGACATTTGCAACTGGTGTCAAGGCCCTATAAATCATCCCGTATCAAAGAGGCCATGTAACGCTTTCTACATTTCAACATATGTGGAATCAGAACGCGTCTGTCATCGACGTGAGCCGCTCTTGGAGAAAGAGGTTTTTTGGAGACCTTTTCCCACTGTAATGCGGACCATATGTGCTATTGATTTGGGAGGTTTTACCTGCCACAGTGGGATACTCCCGAAATGAGGTGAGGCAGAGACACCGTCGTAACCCCTTGATCAGTCGAGGATTAGGCCTGGAAACTAAAATCAACAAGGTGGATAACCACCAAGACGTAGCCAAGCCTTCTCAAGTGCAATATGACACTTTCTTTTTATTTTATTTTTTTAAATCTGTGTTTCACCTTTAAATAGCCTCTAAACACACAGCGATCTGCTTCATTTGCATCAAACGAGACAAACTCCCGACCGCGGCCGGCCGGTGCCAGGATGAGCCTATTCATCTTAATATTATAAATGGCTCTCACCGTCATCCGAGGTTTTAAGTTCACGAAGCAACTGATCCTGGTCTTGTGCTGGCCATATATCTCCCTTTGAAAGCCAACTCTTCCATCTCCTGCTGCTTTGTATTTAAGGTTGTCCCTCTATCTTAGGTTTAACCTGCTTTCCCAATGACCATTAAGCAAAGCGAAGGAGGCTGCCGGTTTTCTTGAGTAATTTCGGAATCTCCATTTGTGGTCTCGGAGGTTTGAGGATAAATGAGACTGCAAATCAAATGATGAATGTTCAGAGATTTGGTCTCTGTGTTGAGACCAAGCTTGTTTTCCAAATATAGAGTTGCTTCCACAGAAACGACCCTCAATGTTAATAAATAACAAAACATCTCACAACATGTACCATTAAGACTAATAGAGTTACCTAATTTGAACATAATGGTATTGCTGCTGATTACAATATAAACACTGATGGCCAAAGACAGCCCTGAGAGTATAAAAGCTTGACCCGGATTATTGGCTTTTCATGTAGTTTCTAGAGTTTTGTGAAGAAAAGAAAAGAAACTAGTTGTCTCGTAATTTATTGCTTAAAAGAAATTACATTTTTTTTTGCTTCTGCCGGTCACGGATTGCTGTATTCTACTTTTAATATGACAGGGTAAATTAGTTGGGCATGTAGGCTCTTTTATGGTAACGCCCTTATTGAATAATGTTAATAGAATAAAATGTAGAAATTTCATGAAAAACGGAACACTATGGTAAACAACCACACGGAGGCTTTGTAGTCTGAAGAGCCGTATGAAGAAATACGGCTTTTGGTCTGAATCCTGGTTCAGTCCTGCAACGTGATTGGATGCCTCGTCGGATGGGTTCAAACTAAAGCCGGAGAATTAAGTGTTGACTTACTGGGAATGAATATTTAGCGTTAACGTTGGTTGATTCCTAAAATTGAAGGGAAATGGGTGGATTTGTGGTTTTATACCTTTTTAAAATAAACTACTTGTCCCTCATTGGGCTGAAGTTACAAACCATTGGAGTTAAAGTCCTTCGTTTGAAGTCAAGTGGACTCGAGTCCACACCTCTGATTCAAGGAGCAGTGAAAAGCAGTAGCATGTTTTTATATGACAACCCCGTAGATTTGCTTCAACAGCTCAGTTTACGGCGTAAAAAAATGTATCTAGAAAACCCGATTTGAACGTTTCTTATCAAGGAAGATGCAGAGATGTTTGTATTCTGTGGGGCCCTTAATATTAGAGTGATATTGTATAGCATGTGATTGTAATCTGGATCTCTGGATCTAGAGAAAAAGCATGATTCTTTTCCTTCATTTACACTACAAATCATCATATTATTTTAAGATCCTGCGTGAGCAAAGACAACAACACTCGCTCTGTGTCTAACCAGCAACGGGACATTCCCGATCCTAACAAGCCTTCCACGTTTAACCTTGTTGTCCGTAACGGGAGGCGGTACCTGCTGGGTGAGGGGGGGGGGGGGAGAGATCGCCATTAGCAAATACCCAACGCATTCTGGAGCCCCGGTGCATGCCGATTACAAAGCTCAACTATTCTGGGAAGCTCGAACCTCCCCGACCACCCCGCTTCCCCTTCGCAAACCCGAGGCCGACTTAACATTCCTGGCCCGGCGTATTGTGTCACAGAGAGGAACATGCAAGCAGGTCGTAAAGCTGTCTGTATGTGTGCGCTCTTGATACAGCAATTTGCACTTCGGATTAACCGCAGCGCACGTTTGAATGTCGCTTTAGAAACGGGGGGGGGGGGGCGGGGGGGAACGGCATTTCCATCCGCGATGGGGGATCAACGTGCTGGGAGGTTGGTCAGTAAAAATAAAAACGGATTTCCGGGTTCGGCTTCTGGCGACTGTCACGATGATGTATGTGAGAATTGATATGCGGCAGACATCGAAAGTCTAAAGTGACGCAGTAACAAATCCAACAAATGACTTCTGCCGCACGCCGTGAGGTTGAGATCGAATACACGTGGGGGGGGGGTGGGGGGGGGGGTACCCGCTGATCCGATATCGAGAAGCAGGAAAAAAAAAAAAGAAGGTATTTCTAAAACGATCGATGTCATCCTTACAGCTGCCGCGTCGTCTCGAATGACCTCGACGCAGCGTTTCCAGACAACGGATCGGATTTCCTTTCGCCCATCGTTTTCATCCAGATTTATTTAGAAATTTGTCTTGCCGATATAGCCAGACTCCTTTTTTTTTTCACCCCCGACGAGTCTCGCAGAGTTCAGGAGACGCATGCGAGTGTAAGTGGTGGTAGTTTTGAGGGGGTTAGTTTTTGAAATAGGTATTAATTTCACATGTGGGCATTGGTTTCGGGGGCCTGGCATGGTTTATGGCGTTGGAGTTTTTCTTTCCGTAAGGATCACTTCAAAGGACTTGGCGAGAGACGAGGTTGAACTCTTAGCTGAAGGTGAGAGCTGCAGATCTTTACTGCAGACGCGGTAATAAAAACCTTCGACACCGAGAAGCCGTGCCATTTGAATCAAAAGTGGGGAATCGTGTAAATCTCTTATCGGTGGTCCGTGAAGCCAATTTTTTCGACTTGATTGATTTCAGATTTCACGTGACGCCGTTTATAATGCGATAGGAACTGAAGAAAATAGGATTTAGGTATAGCAAATGTACAATTTATATATCGCGGCTGACGTTAAAACATCTGCCCCCCCCCTCCCCCCTCCCCCCCTCCCCCCCCCCCCCCCCCCCCCCCCCCCCCCCCGTGCCAGTCTTATTACATTATTATTTACAATCAAGTGCACGATACGGTTGTGTGGCTAAAACCAGTCCGGTATCATCTTAGCTGTTACCCTATTTCGTGTCAGTTAACGAAAGTGGAGCCTGTGTCTTCGTGGCATGGTGCAAATTCCTGAGATTAATGTAAATGATAAGGAATCTGCAACTCTCCGGATTCTGAGATCCTTCGGGATTAAAGGTTCAAGTTTCCAGTCGACGGTGGAAAAAAAAAAAAGGATGACTCACTGTCCGGCCCGGCTATATATCGGGTGTCTCGCGTCTCAAGCCAGTTAAGAAGAGAGCAAGGGAAAAGGAGTCAAACTCTCACAGCGCCGGGTTAAAAAAACTCAGCGGGAAATAGCAGCTTTCCACTTGTGCTCAAGCAGAAATAAAAAGAGAGAGAGGGGAGAAATATGAACGCCTTTTCTTGAGCCCGAAGCACCAGGTGGAACCAAATGTCCGGCATCAAAAATAACAGCTGGAAAATGATGGTGAGGAAGGTATATTAAAGTAAGTACAGAAGTAAAAGTCATGCCAGTAAAGAAAGAGAGGAGGATAGAGAGAGGCAGGCAGTCTGCGACGACCTCCAACCCCCCCTTCAAGGTTACTGTCCATTTCATTAAAAGGCCCTCTCATTGATCGCTGTCCTTGGCCCCCGAGTTTCCCCTTCGGCCCGCGTCTCCGTTAACAAAGTTAACTCTCGTACGCGGCGACCTCCTCCTCCTCCTCTTGACCCGGGCGGACAGCTGTGCTTACCTTGGCATAAAGTGCCACAATAGGTCATCGTTATCAAATTAATCAAAAGCTGTCACAACACGGCGCAGCGCCGCGGTCAACTCGGTGCTGCGCCTCGGAAAAAAGAAGAGGAAAAAAAAAAAAAACACTTAGATCACGTAACACTTGAACGTGCAGCAAAAGGAGGCGTGCAGACATATGTTACACACACACACACACACACATAGATGTGTTTAAGGAGTAGAACAGAGTGTTGAGCACAGTGTTGCGATAGCAAACCTTTAAGGGGTGTTAAGGAATTACTGCATTTGTATGGACTTCTTAGGAGAGCCTATGAGTTGGGGTAATAATATCACGTTACCAATAAAACCTCCTTCCATGTTGTTTGTGGCGAAATCGACATCAACATCATTTTTTTTTTAGCGGCATTTTTTCTGCATTGATTCATTGATTTTTATTGCGTTTACGTAATAAATGTTTAGAGCGTTGAAATCTAAAATCCAGAGCCAACGTCGACACAACACGCAAAGTGACAAAGCGAGGTTATCGGTTTACAGCAGAATTATGGCAAATATTAAATATAAAAAAACAGAAAAAGATGCATATTTTTTTAAAGGAGTGCACTTTTTTTTCACGCACCACAACCCCAAATGAGTAAACATATTTTTTTTTCAGGTTCTAGAAAGTGGAGAGAAAAACTAATTATGCACCAGGCGTCTTCTTTGTAAATCCCAGAAATATTCTTTAATGATTATTTCCACTTTTTGACTTTCACGAAATACATATTTTTTTTATTATCATAAATAAACCAAAATCAGAAGTCTTTTATTTTTGTAATCTAATATGTATTGGCTCTTTTGACTTTTTAAAATTATTTAACCAGATGTAAATGCAAAAATATTTACTTTATTATCTTTTATTCACAAATAGTTTTTTGGTCCTGATTTTTTATCAACAAGCTGAAACAAAAGCATTAAAACAAAATTGTTTGCATGAGTATTTATATATATTTGTTCCAGTCCACGTTGGGACTCACAGGAGTGGATGAATAACCCACTGTAGCTGTAATCTGACCAGTAAAACAAACGTACACACCTGAGCAGAACACCATCACCTGCATCATTCAGAGTCGGACTACTTCCTGTTCCGTGTTCACGCCTCCAGGAAGTGCAGACGTGCTGCGTTTCTCTCACACATGTTTCGTTGTGTTCAGTTCACTCATTTCCGAGAGGAAAAGGCGGAGATAACGAGGAGATAATTTTCCACCTGCTGTTTAACAAGTGAAGCTAGAACATGGCAATACAAAACAGAGTGACTCCCCCTTACCGTCCGTGTGTGTGTGTGTGTGTGTGTGTGTGTGGGGGGGTGGGGGTGGGGTGGGGGGTTGACAAGGGAGACTTGCAACACCAAATTGCCAGATTGATTAACTTGTCTGTCAGGCGCTTCACTGTGACAATAAACTCTGTACCTCAGGGAGCTTATTGAGAGATGACAAGTCTGAGACCCCCAGGCGCACACACACACACACACACACATACAACACACACACACACACACACACTTGCTGACACATATACACCACCTTTAACACACCCTCACTCTCTAGCCTCTCCCATTAAAAAACACCTTTCCATGCGAGTCCCAGTCGGTCCTAAAGGCTCCAACCACCCCTCTTTTTCTCTCTCTCTCACACACAAACACACACACACTCTCTCTCACACACAGACACACACTGTACACACACACACTCTCTCACATTGCATGAGACACAAACACACACTGTACACACACACTCTCTCTCTCTCTCTCACACAGACACACACTCTCTCTCTCTCACACTGACACACACACTCTCTCTCACACACACACACACACTCTCTCTCTCTCACACGACACACACACTCTCTCTCTCTCACACACCCAGACACACACTCTCTCTCTCACACAGACACACACACTCTCTCTCTCTCTCTCTCTCACACACCCAGACACACGCACACTCTCTCTCTCTCTCTCACACTGACACACACACTCTCTCTCTCACACACACACAGACACACATACACACTCTCTCTCTCACACGACACACACTCTCTCTCTCTCTCTCTCACACAGACACACACTCTCTCTCTCTCACACACACCCAGACACACATACACACTCTCTCTCTCTCACACAACACACACACACACTCTCTCTCTCTCTCTCTCTCACACAGACACACACTCTCTCTCTCTCACACGACACACACTCTCTCTCTCTCACACAGACACACACTCTCTCTCTCTCTCTCTCTCACACATTGCATGACACACACACACACACACACACTGTACTCCCTGGGGGTCTTCAGGTCTCCTGCCATCCACACCGGGCTCCGTTTCATGAAAACCGATGCAGTTCATAATTGAAAAGGAAACTCTGGGGCGTGTTTTGGCCAGTTAATCCATTTAAGATCATTATTTACATCGTCAATCGGCGTCGCCCAGCTGCAACCCCCCCCCCCCCCCCCCCCCATGCCCCCCCCCCCACCGGGTCAGAGGGGTTAATGAATGATTATTTCTCACTTTGTAACACAACAGGATGCCGATTTAAAGGGCAACCCCCCCCCCCCCCCCCCCTTCCCCTTTCTACTGGGAGCGCATGCTGGTGTGAGAGGTTCAGACCCCCAAACTCAAACGGACGTTGATGATGCCGTTCTATGAAGATTAATGAGTTTCGGCGTCCACCTGGGACGGCGAGGGGGTCGTTCACCGCAACGTCTCCAGTCGTCCGGCGTTGCATAAATGGGAAAGTGCGTTTGATCTAATTACCATTTATTGCCATAATTGCCGTTAATGTGAATAAGTTAATGAGGTTAGCTTGAACACAGTTGGAAGGGAAGACCGGTGCATTTTCTTATCATAAGAAAGTGTGTGTGTGTGTGTGTGTGTGTATTGGCTATAATAATAATTGTTGACTGGTACATATATTCTCATGTCGTGATTTGTTATTTGGGTAATTGGTTAAAGAAATAATAAATATGCAAATTTGTCAGATTATATATATATTTTTAAACACGTGTGGATTTCATTGGACATTAATAATGCAATGTTTAATTTTTTACTTGTTTATTATGACTTGAAAATGTCATACAGACGCTTATGGAAATATAAATGATTATATGACGAGAGCGGAATCACACATGTCGTGGTCACGTGTTAAAATAAATGTTAGATACGAGTTACTCAGGTTCTCCTAACCTTTCTTTCTCTATTGTCATCTACATAGAGTATAAAATATGCCTAAAATATACAGAAGTTTAATGAACCACTGTCCCCGATTTTTAACGTTTAACGTTTTACTATTCATGCACGGTGTTTTTTATTTATTATTTTAAATGTCAAAAGTCCCAAGACTCCATTTTTTTTTGGATCAAATGTCAAATGAGTCATGACAACTTATAATAGGCAATGACAGATTTACAGAGGAAGGAACAAAACAATTTTTTTTCTTTAATTCAAGTCCAAAGCTGCCGTTTGTGCCACTGAGTTCAGTGACAAGAAAGAAAAAATAATAATGTGACAGAGAGAGAAATCGACCTCGGGGCTATTGTTTTTTTTTTTTTCGGGAGCACCCCGTTTGAAGTTGGAGGGCGCTTCCTGCCCCGGAGTCCTGAATGAACCGTTTGTTTATGTCCTGTAAGGTCTGTAAATCACTTAGCGCATCAAAGAGCTCCTTTCCGTGCAACAATAGACGGGGGGGGGGGGGGTCATGCCAATGTGCAAGCATGACAAGGATACGGAGCGAATGTTTTCGTTTTCACGAGGCGATGACAATTGCGCCGAAGATTTATGCAACGCCGACATTAGGGATGAGATAGCGTGGAAATCGTAAAAAAAAAAGAAGAAAAAAAGACAGCTTTCCGAGTGAAATGCGAAAAGGGAAAAAGATTTGGATTTTAAGGATTGTTTTGATCACGGCAGGCCGTCTGGGACGCGACCGCACGACTTCGAGACGGGTATTAGTTTGAAACCCCAAATCAAGACGGGAGTCTCACGAAAGGCTCGCACGTCATATTAAGTTTTCATATCAACGTGGAATAAAACACATAAAAATACATAAATGCTACAGAGATGCATAACATAGTAAATAAATGAGTTTTATGGTAGATGCGGGGTTCTGCAGGGCCTATTTATTCGTGAGTGGCGGGTTTTTTTCCGGCCATTTCTCAGCCCCTCAGCACGTCAAGCAAACCCAACACATTGCTGACGTCAAGGAGGGATTTACTCTCCCCCCTCCCCCCCCCCACACACACCTCCCTTGAATATTCTTCCACCGTGGTCCAGGTCCCTGGTGTCTTGTAGGTTCTATGCGAACAGGAAACCACAGGAGTAAGCTACCGACTGCCGCCCCTCCCTCGAAAAAAAAAGCCCTGGAAGAAGACTTGCAAGCGTTGGTGAGACTCAAGGCCAACAAAGTGCCCACGGCCCATGTTCACATCCTCTCTGGAAGCGCCAGCCTTTCCCCACGTCCCTCGCAATATTTCGGGGAAGGGGGGGGGGGGGGGCGGAAAAAGGCCTCGGTTATACGAGGGCCGGCAGACCATTGTGTGTGTGTGTGTGTGTGTGTGATTCATGCGACGCTCTACCAACGGGCTGCAGACGGATGAGCCGAGGTGGTCCCTCGAGGTTCAGTCGTACAGCGCCTCTGGGTACCTTTTTTAAAGTGCGAGACAAAATAAATGTATTGCTATTATTATTATTATTAGTATTATTATGACAAAAACATGACTTTGTTGTCGTTTTCTCCTCCAATTATTAAATCACACGAAACCATTTGCCTCAAATCGCGTTGCATCGTTGACATACACTATTTTAGTCAAATATTATCACGTTCTCGAAGTAATTACATACGCGAATGAAAAAAAACAAATCTAATTGCAGGAAAACTAATGTAACAACGGAGCTCCGATGAGTCTTCAAACGCTGCTTTGATTGATTTATCTGAGATCAATGATTAGCCTCCAATTACCTTGAATAATCATTAGCTGCGTGAGTAAATGAGAGCGTTAGTGTGTGTGTGTGTGTTTATCAAACGTGTTGCTTGAGTTCTCTTATTTAAAACAAACAAACGTGTGTGTGTCATTGTTTGTCTGCGCTCTCGAAGCTACTTCCTGCCTCGTCGCTACTAGCAACGCGAGAGAGTGGAAGGACTCCGGCGTCGGAGCTCATTTTCCACCTCCCAACTTCGTGACAGTTTAATCATCCTTTTAGTTACAACCCCCTCGTTCATTTACATAGATCATGAAATGCATGAGGGGATTAGGTGGTTCCAGGCGCGGGGGCCTCCTCCCCGTATTAATAGCGACGTTCACAACGTCGTGGCACTCGCATTAATTTGTGTGGGCAATGACATTAGCACCCCGATTGCTTTGCATTTCGTTGGGGGGGGGGGGGGCCGACTTGCCGGGGCAGTCGACCGGATCGGCAGCTCCCCCCCCCCCCACACACACACACACACACACACCTCACCCTCGGCGACTAATGAAAAAGACATCAGCAGGCGTCGAGAAGGTCGCCCCGTCCCGTTCGCCGTGACCTCGCCGTGTCTCCGCCTCCCCCCCCCTCTGACAGGTTTTGATGCGTCGGGGGTGGCTGGTCCCCCCCCCCCCCCTCCTCCCGGCCCGGCAGAGGGGATGGGCACGGCGGGGCCTTTTCTCCCATCGTCTGCCTGAGGCGACAACCCTCCTTTCCTCCACCCTCCCTCCTCACTCCCTGCACTCTTACAATAACGGCGATAATAACCTTTTTTCTGTGTGCAATATGTGAATATGTATATACATTTTATGAATGGAGATATACAGAACAACAACAATCAGTTATAGACAAGAGAAGAGGAAAGTGTAGCCCACCTCTTGACCAATGCATGACATGTCAGCCTCCTTTGAGGAGTAAAGAGAAGCACATAAAGTAAAAAAAAATGGATCCACTGCCGAGTGTAAAATTAAAATTACCCGGATCTTCCAGCGATTTTCCACCTCTCCGGTTGTCCGTTAACTCCGCCTCCCAGCCTGGTCTCGTTCCCATTCACGTGAATGGCAAAACAAAACATTTTGGATTCGGACATTCAGATTAAATAATGTCATGATTAATATGTTCTGACTTGTTTTATTCGTGTTATTACTCCCGTGTTTATTGGCTCAAAAACACCCAATATTCTGACTTTAGACAGCTCGCTGTAGCCACGGCTATTAAATGAAGGCGAAGACACAGTGCAACTGGATTAGCTTTAGCTAACGTTAGCTAAAGTTTAGGCTAATTAGGGTAAAGATAAGTGCCCTCAGATTGACTGTTTGGAATAGTTTTGTTGTGTATTAAGATATAATTGGAAGTTGGAAGTTTCATCTCACAACGAGTCTACAACTTGCAGATTAATTTAAAGAGTCGTTCTCTGCGTTCTTCATATCTTTATTCTTCATATAAAACACATTCCGACCCAAGACCGCCTGCAGACTCGCTCAGTGAAACGGAGGATCAATCATCCCCGTGTTCTACGATCGAGCTTCCAATGATTGTACTGTGTGTGTGTGTGTGTTGTGTGTGTGTTGTGTGTGTGTTGTGTATCCCAACGACGTGATGCGACGTGGCTTTCGGTTTTCTGCCCGATCTCCAAACTTACCAGTTTTTTTCTCCCCGACTTTATTCACCATTTCTTATTTTAAATTTAAAACTGCCGCGGTCTTGTCTTTCGGCTCGAGTCCGGTAGCAATCTTAACCTGATTTCATATGCGGTCACTTCCTGTTCACACACCTGAACTACTTTTTGTCTTCATCCTATGTCCCTCAGATCTCTATGAACACCACCCGGGGCTCAGAGCCGTCACCGTCACATTCGGACTTGCTTGGAGACCCGAGGTGACGATGGCTCCCCGGGTCCCCACCAGGTGTTCCTCGGGTCCCCTTAAATGAAACAGAAAGGCCAGTCGGTTGAGATGGAAAGAGCCAAATTGAATCGGGGGGGCCCTCTCCTTTTGTGTGCTGCATTAACAACTCAATTAAATGCCAGCAAGCATCTGCCGCTATGCCAGTCTGACATGAATACCTTACTGACTCTGTCGCTCCCTCAGACTAAGAGTGACAGAGTGATAGAGAGAGAGAATATTGTGCAGGTACTCTAATCCTTCTCTGGCATTCTTATTAATCCTCAAGGTGAGGTTAATGCAAAAAAAAAAAGAAGTTAGAAATACATTCAGAAAAAACTGCATATTGATTGAAACATTTTTTAGACTTTAGCTTTCTCATAGTAGTTTTTTCCTCATAATAATACAGTAACAATAACAACCCGTAATCCCCCTGAAGCAACGGCAAAGCTCTGTGTTGGCTGGAGGTTGTGGTGAGACTCGGGGAGGCGAACGCGAGGGAGAGAGAGAGAGAAAGAGAGAGAGAGAGAGGAGAGAGAGAGAGAGAGTGGGAGGAAGGAGAGGAGCTCATCCCAGTCTGGGACTTCATCCATCACTGGAATCAGCTAGTGCTGTAATTACTGTGTCAAATAGATGGGATGATGCCTGGGAGGAACGCGTGTGTGTGCGTTTGCATGTGCGTCTATAGGTCGGCATGCACTGAGGGTGTCTGCATGTGTTTTGAGAGGGTGTCCCACACGTTATCTTCATAATCACCCCGACACACACACACACACACACACACACACACACACACACCAAACCGCTCCGTCCTCTCCACTGTCATCTGTCATCCGTAGCCCGCGCTGTCAACTGGCTGCTGTCATGCATTGCCAACATCGGGGCAGTCAGGAGAGGAGGTCTTAACTCTTTCAGCGGCGGATGCCCCTGTGAGGATTTTTCGGGGAGGATGCAGCTATTTAAGGAATGCGCGGCACAGAGGAATGGATGAAGCCGCTGAAACACGGGAAGCGTGGATAATGCGGAGCGTCGGAGGTGCTCACGGTTCTCCTACGCTTGTCTTTTGGGTGATCGACGCCGGCAGACGTTACGTCACAACGCGGAGTTTTGAGGGTTTTTTAAAAAAGCTGCTTCAAAAAATATGAGATTCATAAAAATGTGAAATGCATTGAAATGCAAAGTTTTCTTTTTACATTTATATCAATTATTCCCAACGAGGGATACTTCTGCTGTTCTTCGGGAGTAGTGGAAACTAAACATAACTAATTTGAAATAATACTAATAATGAGTAGGAAGATATCAGCTGTACTGTTACAGCTGATATTTTCCTACTCAACATGTGTTGACAGTGATAGTGAGCAGAGAACTTGAAATAGATAATAACTGAAAAGGGGTATTTTGAGGTCATCTAGCAAGAATGTGGTGGAACCTTCTTAAGTGCGAGATAGCAGGTCTGATTAATCTGAGATGCAGCAAAACACCATCAGGTTGTTCTAGTCATGTATATGTAATACACATTGTGTTTTGGTTAGGCTCCTCTTCAGATTTGGTCATATTTAGAGTGTATGAGGGCTAAGAACATAATGATGGAAGTACACAATGCCATCCTCATATATCTTTCATGAAATTGTTGCAGCAATTTTTGGCACATTTGTTACACATTTGTTACAAAATGTAACAAGTGTTTACCATCCGAGAATTGTTGAAAATAGACATAAAGTTCCACGAGGATGTGAGATTACCTCGAGGTCCTTTAACACGACGATGTCAAGTTAAAAAAAGAATGGTCTCACTCCAATAAAAATGGCAACTATGGGGACTAACATCATCACACATGGATGCAATTGTGCTGATGACACCATCATAGAATAGGTGAAAACATGTTACATTTATTTTGGACACCAAGTGCGTAGGAATTAGCGTAAAGGGGGCCGTGTCTGCAAATGTTTTTCAAGAAATGTCCTTTACTGCCATTGAGTGTAATTGGGTAATTATCAGCTGAATAAACTGCATCAGTTTCCCTTTCAAACGCAACCCTCTCCCCAAAAAAAAAAAAAGAACCACGACCAGCTCATAACGACTGCTCCCCTCTCCAGGCCGAGCCCCGGTGGGGAAAGGGGAGGGTGTGCATCTCCCTGTCCTCTCGCTTGAGAAGTTATCTGAAAAATGGGGGAGCGCGTCCGTGAGCCATATGGCTCGGCGACGAGGAGAGCAGCGGAGCACGTAAAGAGGTGGAGATGGCGTTAGCCGCTCGGCTGCTCGGCGCCGGCAATCAAAGTCCCGGTGAACCGGTGAAAGATGTAAGCGGGGCGGAGGCCATCGCGCCCGTTTGGCTACGGGCCACTCCGTTTGGCTACGGGCCACTCCGTTTGGCTACGGGCCACTCCGTTTGGCTACGGGCCCGTCCCGATGGCGGAGCGGTTCGATCTGTTGTCTTTCCAATGGATTTTCCAATAGAGGGAACTCGGAGACCGGGAGAGAGATAGCCATCTTAACAAGTCATTTATTTATACCCTTAAGAGTCTTTTTTTATAATAAGTAATGTAATGTATGACGGTCCTTGTTGAAGGTAATCAAGCATCCCGACACAGTGACGTCCAACAAATAGATTTCTATCAATCAATAAAGTCATAAAGTGCAAAATAAATGTGTAAATAAAACCCATTTTGTGCATGTTCACTATCGATAAGCCTGAACTTGAGTCGTCACACCTCATCAACGCACGCAGGACTCTCACGAGCCTGCTCCAGGTTAGCAGGTGCAGCCCGCCGCTTCCATGCCCTTGAGCAAGGCAGCGCTCCAGCACGTCGACGGTGCCAGCGAGAAAAAGGATTATAATTAATTATACGGGTCTACGGAGACTTGCCCGTCTCTAATCTGTGAAAGCTGAGCAGCTCCAGGCGCTGCAGAACCCCCCCTCACGGTCTCATATCGTCGGGCCGGGATGAATTGACGGCTCTCGGCCTCTCCCCCCCCTTTTTTTTCCTTTCTAATGGCGGCTGCTCTCGGGGGCGATTAGGGAAATGTAACATTCGGTGCACATATGCTGGCAGGTTGTTTGGGAATAGTGACGCGGCCGTATCGTGACATGCTGTACGCTTACGTTTTGCCAGTTAATTACCATCATGACATCGAAACTGGAAAGCAAACTGCAGATGCCGCACTGGTAAAAAAAAAAAAAAAAAAGGGAGGGAGGGAGGCTTCAGGTGTGGGGGGGGGGAGACCATTAAAAGACACCGCCTTCGTTATTAAAGGCGAAGTGACTGACGGATACAAAGCGAGTGCAGATCTCGAAGTTGGTGAACGTCATATTCATCCATCATCAGCTGGATAAAATCTGATGAAATCGAGCTGTTTGCTGGTTAGCAAAACATTTTTAATACAAGTAACTCAAAAAACTGAGGGAGGAAAAAAATAAATAAAAACTGTGTGTGTGCGTGTGTGTGTGTCTACATTTAATATCCCCTGCAATGAAGAAAGCCAGCCATGGTCCAAAGAGCCCTGGGGCTATTTATAGTGGGCAGCAGGCAGAGTGGCAGACTTCTCTTAATCAGCATGCGAGTGCGAGAGGTAATTTAAAGACGCCTCGCCGCTGACAAGAATTAAATTGTGTTTTGATTTTCTCATTAGCCTAATCTCAAGTGGGCCTCGTTATTGTGTAATTTTCCTGCCTTGACACGACATCTTGTTTTGGGCGATGACAGCCGTATGCCGTCGTTTTGGGGACAGGGGCAAGGGTGGCAGCCGTCGGGGGGACGAGGGGGGAGATTTGTTCCATGGTGACAGCTCGAAGTTATTTGGTTGGCTGTTCCGTCTGGTACACCCCCCCTCCCCCCCCCCTCGATGGGATAGTTGACGTTCGATAGCTGCAGGGGGTGTTGAGAAGGTCCAGACGTGTGTGTGTGTGTGTGTGTTCAGTTGGTGAACGGTTTGCAACTGAATCTCTCAATGTCACTTTGTGTCTGAAGGTTCATCATCTTAACAGCCAAGATAATTCACTCGCCAATGTGCACGCGCGCATGTGTGTGTGTGTGTGTGTGTATAGTTTGATGTGAGGCGGGAAAAGCTGAAGTCTGCATTGATTTGTTTCCTCTGATTCATCAGGACCTCTGGTTGTATAGAAGTCTATGCCCCATGTGTTCAAGCTGCGTTCTCTCTCCTGACCACCAGGGGGCGACTCCTCTGTTTGTATAGAAGTCTATGCCCCATGTGTTCAAGCTGCGTTCTCTCTCCTGACCACCAGGGGGCGACTCCTCTGTTTGTATAGAAGTCTATGCCCCATGTGTTCAAGCTGCGTTCTCTCTCCTGACCACCAGGGGGCGACTTCTCTGGTTGTATAGAAGTCTATGCTTCATGTGTTAAAGCTGCATTCTCTCTACTGACCAACAGGGGGCGACTCCTCTGGTTGTATAGAAGTCTATGCTTCATGTGTTAAAGCTGCATTCTCTCTACTGACCAACAGGGGGTGACTCCTCTGGTTGTATAGAAGTCTAAGAGAAAATGACTCTATTTCTCTCTTGATGACGACATGGCGTTAAATGACGCTATTTATACGCCTTCCCATAATATCACGTTGGTCAGGAGAGTGATTTACTTCTTCAAGATATACATCCAATGTCTTCCTCGTGACCTCTCCTCTCAGATGTTCTTGTTTATCCTTCTTCCTGGGCGTCAGAGTGGATATATAACATAATAACATCATGTATGGGATGTAAAACAGAAACACACAACTCAAGCCGGCATTTTCTTCAAATTAGTTTATTTTGTTCGTACATAAAATTGTACTCCTTAAAATGTAATCCACGGTTTTCATTTCAAGTCGCATTTATCGTGTAATTTAAGACCCTTTTTTAATTAATTATTTTTTACAGTGAATTCTGTCATTGCAACTGCACAGTAGCTATATTAAGAAGATGGCAAAAGTTGATATTTACGTTCCTTTGTTGGCATTTCTGTACGTCTGTGTAATAAAGTATGAAAAGGGACATAAAAGCCTGATGCTCTGCGGACACACTGGGATTAAAATATTGACAACAGACTCTGTTTCTCAACCCTCCGTGGCCGTTTTTCATACGGTCTTGGCAGAATTCTGGCAGAGGTGATAAATCACATCCTTTAGTATCCCGGATTCTTTCCTATAGCCGCAGGTTTCTTGTCGCCAGTCTTTAGCAAGCCAAATGTGAAAGCTGTGACCCCGCCGTCGCCCCCTCCACCTGTTGTGGGGAATCTCTGCTCCGAGTCGAAAGGTATGAGGCAAAGACAGGAGACAAAAGACCAAGATGGTGGGTTCACTGTGCCCTGGAAACGGCAGCACTGAAGCTTGTGATCGCTACGCATTAACCCTAAAAAAGTTGATGTATTATCTCTGAATTCATAGTTGTAAACAGTGCAGACATTAAATAAAAAAAGGTGTAAAAGGACCACTGTGGAATTATTTATGTTTCTGTTAATATTCCAACTATGGGATGTCCAATGCATGGCTAAATTCCTCATGTTGTTCCTTGGATGTGGAAAAAAAAATGGAAAACATAAAAAAAAATTATTTAGGGAGGCGCATAATCCCAACAAGTGTCATCTACAAAAACCTGAAGATCGATGCGCGAAAACCTCATTTACATAAATTTGCTGGATGTATTTTTTTTTTCCCAAGACTTTTCCATCTCTGGGGAGATTCAGTTTTTCGAGTGTCTGACGGGGAAGCTGTCAAAACAACCCAGTGAAGCCCCCCCCCCCCCCCCCCCCCTTCTGTTTTTCACACATTCATACATCAAAGTCGTAGAAGGAAGCCTCGTCCGAAGGGGTCACAACCATCGAAAACGATTTATCAACGCGAACAATGGGGTGACTTCATCGAACCAACCCGATGCCACATTTGCTGTCATCGCCGCAGCCTTGGTTCCCACACCTCCGCGAAGAAAGAGGGAGAGAAGAAAAATGAGTCCTTTGACGCATTTTCTCTTCTTTTTTTTTGTACAATAAAAGTCTCCCATCCTTCTTTAAGCATATCCTGGATGTGTGAAGGGAGAGGGGTCACGCACACTTTGACCCCTCGTGAGCTTTCAGGGTTCCTGTCGAGGCTTCTGTGAGGAGCTGAATGTGCAACAGTGGACCCCCCCCCACACACACACACACACACACACACTTGTGCGTCACTTAAAACTCACCCCGGCCTTGAATGACATCATCACTCGTCTTGTTGTTATAGGTTACGTGGAAAAAGGGACACCTCATTGGTGCTCCAATCAATGCACACAACCATGGACAAAACACTGTTTTAATCCTCTTAATTAATGAATTATGAGCACTAGTTTAATTTTTTAGTACACGCAACGTAAGGTAAATCTATGACAGTGTAAATTACCTGAAAACGGCCGCGTGCATCCTTTTCGTCCGTTTCCCTCGTACATATATATCCCTCTCTAACGGCTTCGATTTACATAAAAATGAGGCCGCCTCGTGCGAGAGTGACGCAGCAACATCTGTGCCGATCAGAATTAATTGAAACCTGTTATGTTGTGCAGCGGCGCTAATTCGCCGCGTTACTAGCCGCATATAAAGAAGCATTGTGCCATTTAGGGACGTCTACTCAGTAGCCCTGATTGAGACGCCGGCTAAACACTCTCACTGTACACTGCGGCGGTGATGGCTGCTCCCTTTGTTGGATGTGCGGAGCGACGATGACCACGGATATTACTCATTTGGTCATTTACCTTGAAAGTCCAGATTAAATGAAAATAGGTCTTATTGTGCACCTCTTAACCGATGCATATATATATATATATATTTTTAAATAACAACAAAATCTATTCATCTTTTCCTCACATGAGGTGTGTTTACGTCCGACTAATTTAAACCAATAATATCATGACATCCAAGCCATCACAATCAATATGCAGCCACAGTTCTCTGCGACATTATAAGCCCGCCCCCTTTTTTTTTAGCGGTCCAATCAAATGCAAAAAGGGTTTGATTTAAATTTCTCTTGTAACTGAGCGCCATAAAAGGTCATTGAGTTACCTTCATCCTCTTTTTAGTTTATCTTTCATATTTTTGTCCATCAGTGTTTTCGGGAATAACGTTTTTGGTCTATATAATATAATAATAACTTTATTTATGTAGCACCTTTAAAAACAAGGTTTAATATATGATAATAATCGTGACTTTCAGCTCCGATATAGAATATATACAGTACAATATATTTGTATGTATTTGATCTACTGTTACCTACAGACATAGGTGACAGTAGGACAGCGTAATTAAAGAAAGGTGGCATTTAATAACCCAAAAAAGGTTGTGAAAAAAATTTAACAGCCTTACAGCAACCTGTCGCCTCCTTCCTGAGCCCCCACACTCCACTGAATGGCACGCTATACCTTCTCAGCCTAATTGAAAAATAATCATCACACAAAATAATACGCCAAATAATACAAAAGTAAGATGTCGCCTGCGGTCAGTCTCACCGATTGTCCCGCATTTCAAACGATGCTCACGGGACGTAATGATATAGATCATATACAACCATAAAATAAGACAAATTAAACACGCTTGTGCCATTTCCATAGTGATAATTAAGCAGGCGCAAAAACAACACAGCTCTCCGAACGAGCTCCCGGGACAATCAGTCTTCTCCTTTGAACCGCCGTTATGTTCATAATGTACTTGTTACCCGATACCGCCGACTCTGAGAATGGATTAACATTGTCAACACCGGTGTTAATAATAGTTTACGTGCACAGGACAGTCAGACAGGCACTCGTGGATCATGAATCATTTCTCCCTGGATTGTGTGTGTGTGTGTGTGTGTGTGTGTGTGTGTGTTATTTCATTAGCCTCGTCCTCTGCGAAACGCGCAAAAAATAATCTTTCTATTTCCGTTCAGATGGATTGTTTGTGTTGGATTCCTGTCAAAGCGTTGATGCCTTGTTAATTTCCCTGATTGAAATCCACGGCTGCTGTATTTTTCACGGCGATGCAAAGAGGCGTTTCTTCCTCAGCGGCCATCTTTGGCTGAGCCCAAATAAAACACCCCCGAGCAGGTAAATCTTGGCGACTGAGGTCTTTAAGTCGACACCAACTCAAAAGCAATCTGAATGCCCAGTATCCTTGTTTCTTTTAATTAAAATGAGAAGAGAAGAGATGAAGGAGTTAAAATACTCATTCGCGCTTTATGAATCTGTAAATTTTACCAACTTGGGATCAACATCCAGAATGAAACGTAGACCTGCCTGCGTGTTATATAACATATTAAGACTCAAAAGGTCCAGAATTAATTTTTCTCATTAAACAAATCACAATGGAAGAGAGAATAAATTAGTAAAAAGTACAGTTTTTCCTATTGTTAGCGTAAAAGTACAGTCTGCTATCAATAAGACTGACTGAGGACCAGGTGAGTGAATATTATTTACCAGACAGGTGAGTTTCATTAAGGAGGCAACGCAGACAGGTTGCAAAAATGCGAAATTAAAATGTGCCTTTTTTTATACCATGCGTTTCAAAACCTTTCCACACAACATAATTTTATCGTAAAACGCTTTACCTTCGTGACACGGAAACTGTCAAAAAGTGACCGCTTTTGATTTATTTATTTTTTAAAACACACCTGCAGCCTGGACTGTAATCACACACACACACACACACACACACACCTCCCGTTAATGTCACCTGTAGTTGATTTGAAGCAGCGTATTCAATGGAGGCACCCCGAGCAGCAGTAACTAGTACCTGTGACACTGTAACACTTCAGGGTGGGGGGGGTCAATGGGACAATTGCACCCATTTATTCCAGCTTAATCGGGAGACAAGGATGTGAAAGATGATGGTAGAGGACAATGGGGGTACACACACACACACACACTACACAACTGATGGGATTTGACTCTTAACCCACGTGTGCATTAGGTGGGCGATGATCTGTAAAGCTGCGCTCCGCTGGGGTACGCCAGTGAGTCTCTTTTACGCCGTGATCTATTGCCCCGCTTTGCCTCCCGATGATCTATCACACGGAACTGGCAGTAACGGATGAGAATGATCTGCTGGAAAAACTCTCTCATTTGTCTCTGTCGTAGCCAGTGAACTAGAGGAGACGCTAATACAGGGAGACGGCCCGGGGAGGGGATGTAATTATGTCTCGGGACTCTTCTGCTCGCTGGCTGAGTGTGGAAGGCATATTAGGATATAATATAGCCAGGCCTCGCTTCCCTCCTTTCTGCTTCCCCCTACCCCCTCGTGACTTGATTTCTTTTTTCTCTCTTCCACTTGCTGTCTCTGAACCTCGGCCTATTCGTGCGTCTCACCCTCCTCTTTCTGTAATCTCTCTCTCACCCACTTCCTCCTCCTTCCCCCTCGCTCGCCGCTTCCGACCGGCGTAAATGGCCAGTTTAAATATGTTTTCTACCTCTAGAAATCCTCCAGTCTACCTGCTGGTAATATCACACGCCAGAAAACCACAGCTCAAATGGTCTTATTTGGCGATAACTCTTCTTAGCTTGATGCCCGTCACGAAGAAAAATAAACGTTTTACATTAGCATGCCTGTGCGTTAGCTCCTTTTTGCCTTTGCGTTAGCTCCTTTTTGCCTGTGCGTTAGCTCCTTTTTGCCTTTGTTCAATCAAGATGAACACGTATTGATTAAGACACAAGCTGTTTTCAGTCAGCCTGATGACCAAACGGCGTGTGAACACTGTGTATTTGTTCATTCCTAAAATTTCCTAATTCTTTTTTAATTTTCGTGTGTCATTTCCCGAACGTTCTGGAAGTCGAGTGGCGTCAAAACAACACGTGACTTTCACCCTGGAGAAAAAAAGTCAACAGTTGGCTTATTTAATACTTAATTTTTTACCCAAAACATTATTTTTAACTGCGTCCGCATGTGAAGTGAATGACGACGCCGTTCAACGACACACGGAAAAGCTTAAAATGCGTCACATGACACAATAATTGTCCTTAAAAGTGATGTTCTGTGTAATTATTGTTGCTTAATAATTCAAACTCAAAACACGGAGACGAGAAGCTTGTAGAAACAGGAGATTTTAGTTCATTCAACATCAAACTGCGTAAACTTTAGCTTTTGCTGACCATTGGAATTATTAAATTAGCTAGTGTTAAGATGTAAATTATCAATACATTTAAATAAACGACCGGTGCAACAGGTTCAACGCCGTGTGCGTGAAAATCCACACTTCCATGATTTGCACATTCAAAAACGTTTCAATTGTTTTGATTTTACAATTGCATCATTTTAGTTTTTTTGACGACAGATGAGAAGGAATAAAACATTTTTTAAAAAGCGCAGCAGAGACTCTGAGCTCAGTCTGTTATCACTCAAAACGCGGATAGTTTTTTTTACTCCGCAAACTCCAGACATGACAGATTCACACGAGAAATAAATCGATGACAGTTGTAAAAAAACATTCATCTGCTAAATCTCCGAAGGGTCTCCAGGCGGTTCGCATGAGGTCCGGTTTGGATAGAGAGGAGTCGCAGCCAGCCCTTCCTCTGGGTCTGGGCCAGCCGGACCGAATTTTGCTTTTCTCTCCGGGTTCCAGTTTGGATTTTGGTGATAACTGCTGAAGGCCAGGCAGCACTTGGACTCTTGACTGAGGGGGCCGACGGCGAAGCCAGAGCTGTTGCCTCCGCATCTGAAGTTTGGGTATAGACGAGGCTCCGGGCTGCATCGCCTCCCAAAACCCAGAGACCGGGCTGAGTCATGTCAGCTGGCAAGTCCAAACAGAAGGGGCTTCATGGCGTAAACTATTTGAAATAACGATTAGTTTTGACCTTTTCTTGCATTGTTCAAGTATTTTTATTTTAAAAAGATGACGTAAAAATAACCAATAAACTGATTCCAGTGGCACCCAAGTGGTTATTCATGCACTAAAAATCTGCTCAAGTTTGCAGCTACGGGTGAAAAAAAAATACAACTACAATCTTCTTCTATGGATTACAGAATATAGAAAGAATTTTAATTTTTCAACCTCCCACAAAAGCTAAAGTGAATACAGTGAGACGTGCCTCCTAACCTTCAGACGGACTAAGTGCCTATTGTAAGTGTCACGTTGGAGGGGAGACATCTGCAGCCGGCCCGGTGAGTCAGCTGCCCCGCCGCCTATTAAAGCTCCTGTAGGCAGGAAGCGACCACTGTGTTACGGGTATAGTTCCTTCCTAAAGCCTGGCACAGAGGCACACAGGAGACATGCAGGATGTGTGTGTGTGTGTGAGCATTTTTATTGGCTTCGTACTCGCACACATTTATCAACAACTGATTGTTTTTGGGCTTTAATGTGCGTTTGCTTGTATTTAATGTTTTTTCTTTGTGTGTGTGTGGGGGGGGGCGTGTCTGTGCAATATTATTCTAAAAACTATGTTGTTGCTAGGTAAAGTGCATGCAATACTGTGCATTTGATTTCCATGTTGTTTCTGCAAACTGTTTAAATCCTATGAAATAAATGACTTTGAAATCATCGTTATGGTTTGGTAATAAACTAATAAAAACATGGTTTGAGACATATCCACTGTATCAACACGTACCTGGACCTAATTTTTTCCTGCAATTGTAAATATTGAATAGAATTGTTGAACATCAATTTGTTAAGACTTTGTCAAACACTTGTTTGTGTGTGTGCGTGTGCGTGTGTGTGTGTGAGTGTGATCAAACAAGAGGATTTCCTGTGAATCAAAGAAAAGAACATCACGCTGAACTCGTCTGTCATTTCAATAACAAGAACTGGAAAACTCTTGTGTCAAATATTTACCCTATATATATATATATATATGTGTGTGTGTGTGTGTGTGAGACTCTGACTGCAGGCTGATATGTGTGGAAAGCGCACAATATGGAAGAAAAGCACCAACAACAAAAGAAGACTAGAACACAACTGAATCGCCTCCATTTCTCTGGACGTCTGTTGGAATATTTTGCAACGGTTATTCTGCATTTCCAAAACATTTCACGGTGGGAGAACTGAGACTAAAAAGGAAATCTGAGCCAATGTGATCTTATTATTTCAAAGCACTGACTCGTTAACGTCACACTATGAAATAGCTTAGCTACTTATTAGGCTTATATCTCGCACGAGCATCTGTATACGTACAGAAGCGCAAATACCAACAAATACAAAAGGACACGTTGAGAAGAGGAGTTCTGGCATCGGACAATTATTAATAACTGTGGAGCCGTGAAACAGAATCAAATATTCTGCATTCATGGAAAGTGGAGAAAAAAAAAGAGGGAGGAAATGAAAAACAGTTGGCCAAAATGCCCAAAAAATTAAATATAGAACGGAGGATTGTGAAACAGAGCATGGAAGTATATATTTAGGACAAGGTCAGGGATCCACAACGAGAGGGGGGAAAGTGTGTGTGTGTGTGTGTGTGTGTGGTTTGGATTGGACGCTATAGACCGCAGAGTGACCACCGGCCCCCGAGGCGCGTTACCTCGAACGCCCTCCCGCCGGATTACTGACTTATTGTTGTGTGTCACGTTGCATCACTCGTCCTCGCTCTCTCCCCGCAAGCCGTTTTTTTCTTAAAACACACTTGGAAACAACAGATTTAAATTCTGAATGAGTAGAAAAAAAGACGAGAGCTCCATCGGGGGTCGGACATTAGGAACTTTCATAGGCAATATGTTGAAGATTAACCATTCACGTCTCGGGCGGAAGGAAGATCCAGTGAATTAAAGTATGACAACATTTAATGGCAAAGATGATAGTCAATTAATGTTCACGATCGTGGAGTCGGAACGAGAAGAAGGGACCACAGTCTGACTTCAGGTCTGTCTGTAGAACTCTCTCCTCCAGTTCAAAGGTTATTAGTAACCATGCAAATGTTTTTTAACGCCTCAATGGTCAGTTCGATTGGCGAGTTCAAATAATTCCTTCAAGACGAGGGATGCGAACTTCCTGGTTCCGGTCGAGAAGGACCGGAAACCTCCCTCGCTCCTTCAGAATAAAAGTATCGTCTCGTGTTACAACAGCGGGCATCCATTTGAACTAAACCTCCCTAAACAATAAAATACCATTCATTCTCATGCATCTTACTGTTATTCATTTTACATTCATCGTAATAAAACAGTGACTTTCTCTTATGCTTTACAATACATTCTTCTTAATATTCTTTGTAAATTATCATAACTAATCTAATGTATTGTACTGTAAACATAAGACGTTCTTTATGTACACGTGCAAGTCGAAATTACAACTCTACAATGTGTGTTTGGCTAAACTATTTTATCCAAACGGCGACTGATTTTCAACTGTCAACCTGCAAAATAAGGTAACGCACCTCCTTTTTAATATGTTGGGAATAAATTTACAGATGATTTACAAACATTTTGTATTAAGACCCTTTGACAGGTTCCTGCAGTAAATATTCAGCCGGTGACACTGAAGACAGCGTTTACAAACCGACTCTCGGAGCCTACGCCAGCTCCATGCTGATCAAATCTGTCAGCAACAGGTGTCACTTCAGTTGCGTGCGTCGAAAACCTCCCGTCTCTGAAATAAAGCCCCTATTGTTCCAAAATGTCTAGGAATTTTGAGTGATCTGCCGTTGTGCCCTCTTATGACTGTAAGCTACCGTACGAAATGGTGTAGGAACGTTAACCGAGGGAGACGAGGCTCGTAAGATGTCTAAAAAGCTGCAAATTCGACCCCCCCCCCTTCCCAAAAAAAAAAGCACATGCAACATGTGATCGCTCGGCGGTTAGTGCCGTTAGCTCATTGCAACAAGGGTCCAGAATGATGACATGCAAAGACATGAAAGTGGAGAGGAAAGGCTTCGTGGTCCATTGGTGTGGAGTGTTGTAAATAGTTTCTGAAAGATTCTCAAGAAGCCCCGACATTTAAAAATGTTGAATGCGCATCCAACAACTCATTCAAAACACGGAACCCGCGGAACCACAATCCAGATTCAGGGTACATTGCGTTCTTTGTGTTAGCAACCGACATAAAGACCGCACTGTGTAAAGTTCTTGTACAAGAGTAAATAAAATACAAAAGGACATCTTAATATGCATTTCTTCCACACATAAACAATGTAAAGAACAACTTTCAGGATTGGCTGCAGCTTTCAGGGGGAAGATTTTTTTTCATTTCAGGAGATCAATTTTCTCCGGGTCTACATTTTCCTCACCAGTGTTAGTTACCTAAAAAGAGACCCACGGCTCAAAACGCCTCCGCGCCTCTGCACTTGACCTGAATGTGTCCTCCGAGATCAACAGACAATTAAGTGCCCCCTTCATTTTTGTTGTTTTACCCCGAGAGTAGAGAGGAGCTCAGTTTTAGCCTTCTGCACTGCTACTCCGCTAATTGGAACCAGGATCTGTAAAAATGGGAACTTAAGTAAAACATGCCATAAAATTCTGAAGGCTAACCATAAACTAACCAATTTCTTTCATTCTTTTTAAAGGGAACTCTAACTGAAACCTCCACGTAAACCTTTACGAGGATCCCAGGGGTCACCCGTAAACCCGTTAATAGAGATGAGATATGAGCGCCCGCTCGGGCCTCCCATTTCGTTTGCATTTCTTTCTCTCCTTTTTTTTCCTTTTCTTCCTCCCGTTCCATTGCATTCTTGGAAGAGGTCAAATGCTGTTCGGAGGCAAACACTGCCAAGACTTCACTGTCGTTTTTTTTAATCAAAGGGCAAAGTGAAACACTCGATCCACGTGGACAGGATTTTGAGCGGATAAGTGTCGACACGTTGGTTGCTGTCGGTCCCGTCGTTTCGCTCACGGCGACCGGGACAAATTTTTTGTTGCAGAGGTGTGAATAAAAGGTGAAGCTCAAACTGTTTTAGTGGGCGACGTCTTTCTTTCATGTTCAGCGTGAGACGATTCATTCGCACCACTTTACCGCGTGATTGACGAACGAACGCTTTCAACGACTCACGACTGTGTTTTTTCTGGATTAACATACAATAAGTAGACGTCGTCGTCCTCTAAACTCTTGATACTATAACGTGATGATAGTAAAACACGGGAATACGGACGACCATTAATAGCACTTGAAAGTATCGCACTGTGGCTCAAAATCTGGTGGGCCGAATCTCAACTCAAATAAAGTAAGACCACATAAAGCAAAAAAACGATAAGTATCTTGACAGCGTTAGGGGCTTAAAAGCCCTCTAGACAATAACAAAAAAATAAAAGAGACAAAATCTGCGTTTGAGTGTGTGCTGGCAGTCCTGCAGCTCAAAGTACTTGTTGAGTAAAGTCCATCCACACATGGTAATATTGTGGTTTGGAACTGACATTTTATTTTCTGATTAGTGCTTTATTAAAAGACCATATACTCATTAACTTGTGGTTTTACGGACCTCACCAAATCCCTTTTCCAAGGAAAACATATTAGGGGGAAAAAGAAGGAAGGAAAATATTAAAAAAAAGAGTCCTGGACTGCTGTGAGTGTGTTGGGAATCATTATCTACTTAAATGCTCCGGCCTCGGCCTCTTTGCAGCTTTACTCAAATCACGAGCTGCGTTTCATATCCCGTTGAGACTAATGAGTACAGTCTTGGGACCCCGTTGTGGTTATTTTGACAAATTGAGCCTGTAGTTGTTTTTCCTTTCACTCCCTCATATATTGCAATCTAAATCACCACCCTTACTGTAACGGAGATGATCGTTTGAGTTGTGTGCTTTTTCTGGGGACCGACTCATAATACTGAGCATTGTAACCGCATATCCTGGGAGTGAAGTAAGTGGCCACTGACTCATAGCAGATCTATTAGCACAGGAATGATGGCGGCGCTGAAACATCTGACAAAACAATTGGTTAATTTTACAAATGATAATGATTTTTTTTTTTCTTCTTCTTTTTTTTTAAAAGTCAGGCGGCCCCTCCGGGCAACCAAAATATAGGCCTCGGCAAAACGTCATGTCACGAGAGTTCACGAGTCTCCGATGCCTTTGGTCGAGAAGACAGCCGGCCACATTTATTAGTGCGACGCGAGCGTCTCGAGTTACGCTGTAGCCCGAGCCAAACAACGGCCCGCCCTTCAATTAATCTTACCCTTGTAGCGGCTTATAATTTGCCATTACAAAAGCCATTAAACCTGGGGGCCTGATTCAGAGCTCCTGGGACTGCTTGGGAGGAGGGGACGGGGAATCGAACAGGCCTCCAGTTGGCCCCTTGGACCCCGGACGAGCCCCCTTCCACAAAACAGACAGGTACTTAAAAACAGGGTGAAGAGATCACCTTAAAGAAAACAAGGATGATTAATGGGGAAAAATGAGGGCCCTATAGGTCGCTTTCATCTGGGTCTGATTCAGGTCTTCAGTGAGCCATTAACCCAAAGGACAACTGTCCACCGCCAGCGTGAGAAATGAAGTTCCCCCCCGCGCCGGTTCAGACAAACGCTCGAGCCGCCGCAGAAGATTTGAAGCGAGTGGGACGCAGGCAGTGAAATGTGCTTTTGTTTGCTCCGAAATCTGCTGATCTCATCTGGGGTTTAGTGAGCAGAGGTAGATAACAGTTACAAGATATGCACATATCTGGCTTTTTGGACTAATATCGCATCCAAGAGAATCACAGAAGTTGGAACAGCACATGTGGAAGGGCATTAGACATTGTCTCCTCTGATTAAAAAAATAAGTCTGATTGTATAGAAGTCTATGAGGAAATGACCCTACTTCTCTTTTGAGTTATCACCGCAGTATATATTGAAGACATGAGTTTATGGTCTCAATTGCTAGTTTCAAGTCATCAAAATTTTGTAAATTATGGTCCATTTAGAGTAAAATCCATCATAAAACAGGGTATGCATGAGGACGGGACTACTTTGAAGATTGACAGGTCACAACGATGTTGTCCCGTCTTGGGAGTTTTTATCTTAAAACTTTAACCCTTTTGAAAGTGTCTTTTCAGGTCATGAATGTTTATTGTAACCTTGTTGGTCACCTATAAATGTTTTATTCAGCGTTCGTTTGTACTTGTCTCCCCCTCCACTGGTTGCCAAAAAAACAAGATGGCGACAGCCAAAAACCAAGATGGCCGACGGCCAAAACGCCAAATTCTAGGCTTCAAAAGATTTTTGACTACAAAACAGTAAGACTGTCTTTGTAAATAAAATGTTTTTTGGCTATTTGAAATGAATCACCAGACAAAATGAGAAACAGGTTGCAGTAACTCTCAACCGTCCAGTGCGATAGCATTCAAACACATCTCAAATGTTTTGTCACACAACTGCTTTATTAATAAATGCTTATCAATCTGTGCGATTTGAGAGAATACAGGGTTAAATGTGTAAGAGAAGAACAAACTTATAGAATAAGTATGAGACGTTTTGCTAGTTTGTTTTCTTCACCCGAGAGCTGTGGAAACTCCTTCACCGCTGTGGAACAAGTTTGGTTAGCATGTGGCTCTCATGTGCGGAGAATCTGCCAAAACAGCTGGACAAAGTTATAAAAAGCAGATTTTGAACTGAAAAAAGGGGATTTCTCTCAAATGTGTTTTGAAGTTTTTTTAGCTTGACTCGCAAATGTTTGAGCTAGCTCGTTAATTTTTTTGCGATCGAAAGACTTTCATAGAGGTCGAACCAATGCTCTCGACCTTTCCCGTAAAAACCTTGAATACTTCTGGCATTTAGTCATTTTAGGGTTTTGCAGAAAGCGGTACGGTGGACATCCTTTTCCTACACGCCTCTGATTTAGGCGTTAGCAATTACGTTGTCACGCAACCTCCAAAAAAAGGTGGGTGTAAATAATAAAGCGCTGGACGGGAAAGGCCTCGGAGCCGGTACGGTTCGTGGCGAGTACAAAGCTCCACACCTGGCCCCGGAGTGAAATCAAATCTATCCTGAACTCTCCTCTCACTTTGCTTCGGCAGTTTTTTTTTCCGTGAGCGGAGTTCTGGGTCAGGAGTCAGGAGGAGTGATTTGAGTTCAGGTCACACAGACAGACAGTTTCACACAATAATGTGTTTCAAAGCTGTTGCATCTATAGGGGGTGTAAGGAAACCACGGTAAAGTCTTTAAAAAAAAACAGCATCATTGCTTTATATCGCTGTTTTTAACACACAAAACAAAGTAGCTCAGTCCATTTCTTCCTTCAGTGCATCTTGTAAATCATTTCCGGTTACGACGGCCGGACCTTCGCTGATAACGTGCAGTAATCGCCGGCCGTTAAACGACTTTCTACGGACTAACGCCCACTGAATCCTCTGCGAGAGTCCTTGTGTTTTTTGTAGGAGGATCAATAAACCAATTCCTCTCGGTTATGTTTTCCTTGTCCACAGCAATCAGTCCGGTGCTGATTAAATCACAGCAAATTATCTCCCTGGGATTTATCTCGCCTAAATTGAGTTTCTTTCACCCTCCCGGCCACGGGAGAGCGGGCAGCGCCTGCTGGGAGTGAGAAATAATCATTCATTAACCTCTGACCTGGAAGGAGTGTCAATTGAGTCACCCGACTTGTGTTTTTTTTTTCTCCCCTCTCCCTCCGAGCCCCCCCAAGCCAAGGCATATTAACAATTTACACGCTGCAGGCCCAAACTTTATTAACCCGCGGCCGCGGTTTTCGAATGCGGTCACTCGATCGGCCGGTAAATCGAGCCGTCGAGAACCGTCGAGAATCTGAATCTCGTGTGTGAAGTGGGGGAATTGTTTGTGCCTTCTTTTCTTCTTCTTCTCTGGGACTTTTCTTTTTTAGGTGACGTGCAAACAGACTTGCGGAGGGGTTTTTTTTGCGCGAAAACACAACAAGCTTAATTTATGAAGCGTGACCGGCTCAAAGGGACGGACGTGCACATCATCTCATCCGTCATCGTGGGTTCTTAGCTGTCTTTACTTTTTGAGCATCGCCACGTAGAGCTGCCGACCCACCGTGGAGCTTTCAACCTTTGTAGGGGTTTGATGTCTTCATATGGTCACAGTAGGAGCGATAAATTTACAGGAGAACCGTTTACTCTTTTTTTTTTTTTCCTGTGCGCCACATGGATGTCGTCATTTGAAAGCATGCGTGTGATTTTTAAACGTGTTTTCCTGCTTCGAAGCACAAATCATTCCCGATCAGTTTTGGTCCCAGCGAGATGTGAAAAGTATTAGCTGATGTTCGCGGCGGCATCAAGTAACTTCTGTTCCTACTCTTTGCCAGCATTAATGCACTTTTTTTATTTTTTAATGGCCCGAGCTACAGAAGACCGCCACGTATTAAAACGTCCGCGCACCGATCTCGGTGCACGAAAGAGAGACACGTCAAAGCTGGCTGGTGTTCCCTCAGAAACTTTGTGCATCGATTCGGTCGCCGTCGTGAAATGAGTCGCGACCTTATTTTCTGTCCCCGCACGGTAGCGATAAACACGACCGCGTTGCCCCGAGATCTTTCCCTCTGACATTATTAGGAGCTACAACTGTGTGAGACTCAACGCGGTGTAAAAACAAACCAAATGTCAGCGCCGTTGCCCAAGCGCCCCCCCCCCCAACCCCACCCCCTGCTATAGCCAACAGCAAATGTAATGAAAGCTTGGAAGGGTCTGTTAGTACGCCGCTGACCTTTTATACATTTATTGTTCTCCTGACATTTCTCCCAAGACGGAGGAGGTGAAAAAAACAGGCGCTAAAAGCAGAAATCTGGATTTTTCAACTTCCACCCCCCCACACACACACACACACACACACACACACCCTCCCGTTAGAAGAATGACTTTCATCGATCCAAACTCTTGGACTTTACTCGAGGTCGATGCTCTGTGATTGCCAACACTAACTAACTTGCTGCTGCTCTTGAGACGCGACACAGTTTTTATTAGCTTTCGTGGAAAGGGGAAGAATTTCAAAAATGTTTCTTTTTCCTTGACAACAAAGGGGCGAACGTTAAACGTGCCTTGACTATGACCTCACTGTAGTGGATGAACATA
The DNA here is from genome assembly GCF_009769545.1 of Cyclopterus lumpus. NCBI lineage: Eukaryota > Metazoa > Chordata > Actinopteri > Perciformes > Cyclopteridae > Cyclopterus > Cyclopterus lumpus. The sequence continues at coordinate 21,924,385 of NC_046975.1, forward strand.
TCTAGCAACATCATTGTATTATTTAAACCCACTAAAGTAAGAGAGCGAGTCCAAAGTATAGTTCAAATTAACTATATATTATGCACGACATGGATATTCACCTATATTGTGCTCTCTTGCTTTATGGCAACATTTTTGCACAAAGCGATAACAACCGCGAAATGTTAATATAAATGTGTACTGCCGTTATTTACACAGGTAACTCGCACAGATGAGATATAAGTCTGTTATTTATTTGATATAGTATGATTCATGTTGAAATTGTATCTTTCTATTGACCTGCGACCCTTCTCACAACAAAATAACACGGTAACGTGCAAATAATCAAATACGAAATACATTAAATGAGTGCAATATTTGGATTACGAAATAGTAATATAGTAGTAAGATAATAATGAGGCAATGCCGGGTGGATGCTTCCACAATATTATGAACGCAATACATTCAAAATCGCATGAATATTATTGGAAGTCAAAATATTACCAAAGTAATCCTCCCTTAATCCAAACGGTCCTTTTTGTCATTTACGGTCATAATTTTAGTTGATTTTATGTTGTGAAGGTATTAGCTGGTAACTACATGGTATTACTTCATTATTAGCTCTTTATTATCACGCTATTACCAGGTTCTTACCAAGCGGTAATGTGTAGTCCTTCTGTAATGTTATTGACTCACATTTCGCTTCCTCTTTGACATTATTTGTCATTTATGAAATGCAGTAGTTGCTCCACCCACTGATATTTTAACCCATTTCAGCCAATGACACGCTGCAATCAGCATATATCAGAGAACGTTGGTTTTCAAACACATTTGCTATATTTCTCTCTTGAGAAGGTCACAAACATGTGGATTTCGTTGAAATGTAAAGCTATTAGTAAAAAAAAATCTTGATAAACAATTTTTTTGCTTGATTGTTTTTTTTTTTATATCAATGCAGCATTTTTCTACCACTGACAGTTGAGTGAAGTTGTTCTTAAGCCATTTAAGTGATTTAAATGTATCGCGAGAGGCGCTTATGTCAGAAAGCATCTCGTGCCCGTCTCCGTAGCGCCGGGCAGGAAGTGAACGGGGAAACAGCTGCTTAATAATTCAGGACGCTGAGATTAAAAAGTGAATTTGCTGGGCGCGTTATTAAAAGCCAGTGTAATTACTTCAGAACTCCATGTCACCAGCTTCAATAAAGGGGCGGCTAATTCGGTTACTGCCACCTCTCGTGTAATTGGTTGAAGATGAACAAAGAGAGAGAGGTCCGACTGCGGAGTCCTCCACGACGACGCACCAGATACGATTAGGAGGGGAAGCCTCGGGAAAATGATAACCGGGATCTGGCACGTTGTTTGACACGGTGTTAGAGACAATAGCCTGCTTGTGTGTGTGTGTGTGTGTGTGTGTGTGTGTACAGACCACGGTGTGTTTGTGTGTGTGTGTGTGTGTTCACTTATCTGTGTGCGCCTCCGTTATCAAAGGGGGGCCTCGTGTTGACGTCTTTCTTCGGGGATTCTGGGCATCTCATTCCGTCGATGCGTACGTCTTTTATTTTCATTAAAAAGTTGAATTGTCTCCCAAAGCAATATATTTCACGTTTAAATTTATGGAGAAAATGTGCACAAAATAAACAAAATATGGTCGTTCGAAGGAGTCTTTCGCAGAACAACTTTGATAGGGTAATTAATGGCGAATGTCATTTAAAACTAAAATCTTGTATAGTTTTTTTTTGTGGGGAAATGAGCTCATCAGAAGTGCATCACTCAGGCCCGGCCGCTTCGCTTTAGCTTGACCCTGTCACATCAACAGTGTATGTGTATGCATGCATCCATATTGGGACTGGACTCCTTCCCTCCACAGGCACTCCATCACAAAACAGAGGGAGTCGCTACCAGATGGTTAAACAAACACATCGCCCAACTGCCCATAACTCAAATCCACTTAGCACCCTCTTGTCAACATGTCTCTCACTCGTCCACTACCTCTCCCCGTCTTTGGTGTGTGCAGAGGAGAGGCGAGAGGAAGGAAAGGGAGGGGGGGGGGAAAAAAAAGTAAATAATGCGGAAATAATGAGAATCAGCAAGAAATTCCTTAAGGGGGGGGTGGTTGTTTCATTTTAATCATCAAGACTATCCATCCTCAGTAGCCCCCCTCTTCTTCTTCTCTACTTCGGTCACTCCCCCAGATGTATTGAAATGAAGGGGAACGGCGAGCACCTGGAGTGACAGCGCGTGTAAAGGTCACAGAGACAAAGTCCAAATGTGATGTTTGACTCAGGCTTTTCTGAGAGCTCTCAGGGAGGCACCCAGGACTTAGGCCAGGGGTTAAGAGTTTGTAGGTCGCCGGGGTCATACTATTTTCCCTTTTTCCCCTTGCCTCATCCCTGTGCTTAAAACCTCAACGGTGTATTTGAGAGGGTAATTTATTATCCTGCGAGCTGTCCAGTCTTGGACAAGACGTTGGGAGCAGAGAATTAGGCTTTGAGGACCTAACGTGTTTTCTCTCTTTTTACTCGACATATTAGGATCATAAAATGGATTTCCAGATTTATTTTTAAATGTTCAACTTACAGTTCAATCATTGAGGATAAAAATGTTGTTGTTTTAATCTATCAAACATTATTGTAAGTGTATTAACGTCTTTATTAAAAGTTATCTCCCAAGGATTTGTCTTTTTCTTGAGTATTTATCTTGATTTAAAGGTTTATTTGCTGTTTGGTTTAACCTCTTTGTCACGCAGGGTTTCTGCCAAAGTGCATTGCTTCTTCCATTACCAGTGTATTTATAGAACATGCATCAGCCCCGAAGAGTTGCCAAATTTCTCATATCTTTGTTCCTATTCGTGCTGGTTGCACAGCACTCTGTATCGTAAAGAGGTGCTACATGCCAAATTAGCAACGTCAGAAGCTAACAGCGACAACAGTGCAAACAGCGACAACAGTGCTAATAGTGAGAACAGTGCTAATAGTGAGAACAGTGCTAATAGTGAGAACAGTGCTAACAGCGAGAAGAGTGCTAACAGCGAGAAGAGTGCTAACAGCGAGAAGAGTGCTAACAGCGAGAAGAGTGCAAACAGCGACAACAGTGCTGACTGAGCCAACAGTGTTTCCCTGAAAGGGGAACCGGGTGGCGGTTACCGCAGTGCAGAGGGGTTAGCTAGCCACTGGCTACGTAAACAAAGCACAGAGAAGCTCAAATTACAACACACTTCATTCTCTGCTCGGGTAGACATTCTATTACATAGAAAATAGTTGGTTGCTGATCTGAATTTCAAATGTAGCTCCTTTTTTTAAAAAGACTCGTCTCATGCATGCTATTCCAACAATTGACGAGACCAAGCGCCAGATAGAAGCACCCCTGAATGCTATCTTGCACCATGTCGCCCTGCAGCGCTTCGGCGCAGGTGAAAAGGTGAAAAGATAAGCATTATCTCGGACACATAATTGTCAAAGGCACGGATAATTGACATGCATGCCACCGAGGTCCAAAAGTAGGCCTGCTGATGACAGCCGAACCCTGCATTTGGCCCCTGGAATGTGCAGAGGCCGCTCTCAGACATCTGAACATCAAACGGCGCTCAGCTCTGTCAATCTAATAGCTCTGGATATGGGATTTATTGGCTCTCACAGGCCAAAAGAGAGACGAGGGGCGAAAGCAAAACCAGATTTTCTCTCCCATATCAGTTTCTCCTCTGTCAGTCATGCTCTTGTGAGAGTGCTCGGGAGCAGAGGTGTGCTGTATCGTTACTTTAGATTACCGAGATTAGAATTAGTTATAATGCTCAACTCCTGAGGATCTGAAGCCTTTATGCAAAATAAAGTAATTCCATTTTTATTTGATTTAAAGTTCAAACCTAGTTTGCTTAACCTGCTTCACAGTTCTGCAGATTTCAACCAGCATGTTAACTGCAATAAGTCTTCATCGGAAACCAAGCAGATGATGATATATTGGGCTGTTTACGCTTGACATTAACATAATTCCAGCTGTTCTGTGACAGAAACTGGCAAATGTTTATACATACGCTCTCCACAATGCTGCACTAGCTATTCTGGCAACTCAATGAATAAAAAAAAAAGAAGCATCCAGCTCAACTGTAACGTCAACCATTAAGATGAGAAGTGTGTGTTGACGATGGGTATCGTTCGCCAAACATTTCAAAAGGAGGATTTTATTGATCATCTTGGTGGGTCTCCGGGGATCGTGTTGCACATAGCAGAAATCAGCTGCACTCTCGCGTCATTAAACTTTATTCAGACTCGTGACACAAACACGAGCTGCAGGCAGGACGTTTGTATTGCCGAGGAAAAGCGAAACGCCGGGCTGCCAAATATGGGGAGGAAAAGGAAAAGAGGAGAGCGGGGGCCGAAAGCTGGAAAGGACGCGAGTCAGATCTCGTCGTCCTCGAGCTTTGATTAAAAAAAAAAACAACCCAAAAATAAGGTTCTCACAGAGAAAGATGGAACCGAGAGCCGTTCTATTTATCTCTGTTAGCCCTGCGAAAGAAAAACCTCCCTGTCCCCGCTTAGATAGCCCTGCCAATGTGCCATGATGTCATCCCCCTGGCGTGCAGTGATTGATGCCTCCTGGCTGCCAGCTCTGCGCTAGCGGGGAGGCGGGGGGAGTGGGGGTAGGAGGTCGAGGCTGGGGAAGGGATGAATTTTCCACAGATAGAGACATCCAAATGTGAACGCAGCCCAGCGTGGGGTTGGTTCAGAGCTCGGGCCAAACGCGCCGCATACCTGCAGCACCGTGAACGTGCTGTTTTAAAAAAAAATAAAAATGTAAACGTCCTGGCTCGCCACGGTCAGACAGTTTTGATGTTTCAAAGGTGTTCACGAGCAGAGGGTATGGTGGTGATGGTCACGGCTGCCGGTGGTTTGATGGAGACACAATGGGGGACTGGGAGGGGGGGGGGGGGAGGCCCGGCTCTGATTATGTACGTCTACTCCATCTTCCCTCTTGAGTTCTGTTACATATCAAGGCCGAGGGCAAGGAGGGAGGGAGTGGAGAGATGGAAGGGGCTGTTGTGAGCGGAAGAGTAAGTGTTGGGCAGATAGTCGCGGAGACGTGCTGAGATGAACTCGACAGGTTTCACCTTGTCCTCTTGTCAGCGGGCCAACTGAGTTCTGGTGCTTTTATTTTAACGGCTCTATCATGCGCCGCTTCGTTCCTGTCCAGAGGGGAGATGCAGCGATCGCCGTCGTCGGTTTTCACGCACACGCAGCGAATTTGGAGAAATTGCGGCATTTCGCAAATTCTCCTCCGTTAACTTTCACGCATGTGGCAGCACATAAACGTAATTACAAACTATTGGCGAACATGCAAAGTGCACATTTTGTCTGACTCGGGGTATGTATGGTAAAAAAAACAATATGGGGAAAAAATACACTCCGATGTGAAGTGTTATTCCTTCTCACGGATTTGAAGATTGTCATATTTTACTAAATATATTCAAGAAAAAAGCATCTCAACGCTCTTTTTAACGGCGTGTTTCCTGCAGACGTGGTCATTATTACCTCGGGGTCGATATTGAAAAATAAAACATCCGTGTTGACAAAAGGAGTCAATGATCCGTCAATGTAAAGAGTAAATGAGTAAACACGACCTCACGCTTTTCAACTCGGTATTGACAGATTCGCAATTAATTAGAGCATGTTTTCTGTTGTCCTCCATGAAAAGGATTAAAAGCGGCGTTTATTTAAAACATGCGGGTCATCGTATTTCATCGTGGTTTGTTTGCATCCAATTATAAAGTCTAAATAAAGTACGATCAAATTGTGTTTTATTGGTTAGTGCTAGTGACATCAACAAAACGTCTAAAGTCACCTGTGTTTAGAACAGTGGTGTACTTCCCCACACAATTATTCTAAAATGCCAAATTAATCGGCAATCAGCAATGAAATTAGCAGCATGTTGTCTTTACTTTCATATTTACCTTAACTTTACTGTATTTACTGTTTATACATACTGTTTTTATATATATATATATATATATATATATATATATATATATATATCCACTGTATATTATATCTGCATTGCACTTTTTTTGTATATATATATATATATATATATATATATATATATATATCTGAATATTTCTTTACCGGGCTGAAAATGTTCCACTAACATTTTAGGATGAATTTAGAGCGATTAAATGTTTTTTTATTTTTTTTTATTTAAATGAATTAAATTATATCTTGAATCCTGAATTAAATTGTATCAAACAAGAGCGTTGTGATTTTTAACAGAAGGTATCATGTTAGATTGAGTCATTAAATTGTTCCCTAAGACCCACATCGATCCTGGTTCTCTCCGTCCCCCCGTCCCGGGGGCCCCTGCAGCTACTTAATATGCTCTCCGTGTGCGTCTGCCAGCGTCCTGAATTAGCCATGCGCATGTTTTTGTTGTTGTGCTTGTCCATTTGTTGACATGCAGAGTGTCAAGAGAGGAAGGTGCGACGCAATCAGTACCGGCCCCCTGCTCCTTTTCACCGCGGTCCGGCGACTGAGACTGAACACGAGGCTCGGGGAATTGAGGTGCATTGATCTGTCCTCTGCGCCGTCTCCCCGGACCGGTGAAATCATTAACCTCGCTGGCACAGACACGGGAAGCAACAACAGAGTATCTTTGAGAGGTTAATTAAAAATAAAAGCGCAAGGGGGGGGTGGGTGGGGAAGGGCAAGGGAGGGGGGGCGGGGGGGGAGGCGTATTCACCAGGGAAAACTGCTCTGACTTCAGAATGAGCTCGCTCCAACAGCTTAGTGGAAAAAAATATATAGGGCTTTTTCTTTATGAAACAAACCAAACCCGGTTCTTTCTAGTTATGAATAACAGATGGAAAACGATACGCGAAAACACGTGAAACAATCATGTTTTAAAAACCTTGAGCTATTAAGGAACTGCACCGGTGCCAAAAGCTAAGCCCGATATTCATGTTAAATAATGTTTTCACCCATAACTAGGCCCTGCAGTCGTCATAAATCTACCGGGGCCCCCAGGACTCTCCAACTTGCCTTTGAGCTGCCTTTAACTCTTTCTCTCACCCACTCAGCGGCTTGACCCGGCCTTGTATCTACTTTGTTTCTGCTTAGGCTGAACTCTCGGTGGCTCGTTCCCACTGGATTGATGGGAAGTGTTTTCTTGTGTGCTGCCTCCGGCTGATCTGCCCGTCATCCCGACTTATCGAGCTCCGCCGGTCTTACGAATGGTTATTCGCTATATCGGAAACAAATCACGACATTCTCTTGACATGAAGTGCACCTTTTTTTTTTTTAAAGCGCTTGAATCCCGTTCCTCGTACGAGCAAAAGAGCCGACGCTTGGCAGCACGACGGGGGATACTGTCGTATCGGCCCAGGAGCAAACGTCCTCAGGCTTACTCTATCCATCACTCTATTCTTTGAGAAATGAGGTCTTGAATTATATCTCTTGACCCGTCTTACCAAGTAAAGTAACGTGGTATTACACTGAATAATGGTCTACAGGGTAATCAGGTGGGCCCCTCTCAATGAACACACTCTACCTGTTCAGTGTGTTTCTATTAACACTTGACGACATTTTCACCAGCTAACGTTTTGCTGCTCGACACACAACACCCAGGAGATCTACTTTGAATACCAGCTAACGTTGTGCTGCTCGACACACAACACCAGGAGATCTACTTTGAATACCAGCTAACGTTGTGCTGCTCGACACACAACACCCAGGAGATCTACCTCGGCTACCAGCTAACGTTGTGCTGATCGACACACAACACCCAGGAGATCTACCTCGGCTACCAGCTAACGTTGTGCTGATCGACACACAACACCCAGGAGATCTACCTCGGCTACCAGCTAACGTTGTGCTGATCGACACACAACACCCAGGAGATCTACCTCGGCTACCAGCTAACGTTGTGCTGATCGACACACAACACCCAGGAGATCTACCTCGGCTACCAGCTAACGTTGTGCTGCTCGACACACAACACCCAGGAGATCTACCTCGGCTACCAGCTAACGTTGTGCTGCTCGACACACAACACCCAGGAGAGCTACCTCGGCTACCCTCATCTTAGCAAACAACAAAGCAAAGGCTTACACTCCTATCTACAGCATCACGTTAGGCTAACTAGCATGCTAACAATATGTTAGGCTAACTAGCATGCTAACAATATGTCAGGCCGATGAGCACGCACGATTATTAAAGCGCAAATCGTGGAAGCATGGACTCACAAAAAAAGCATTGCAATATTCTGTGGACTTTTGTTTCACTTAAAGGGGCAGTGTGCAGGATTTAGTGACATTCAGTGGCGAGGTTTCAGATTGCAACCAACTGAATACCCTTCAGCTCACCCGTCCATAGACTGCGCTAACGTGAGCCGGTGAGCGCTAAGTGAGCGCAGTGGTTTGGTCTTTTGACTTGCAATAAAATATTTTTTAAAAGGACCATTTTACTTTTAGAGCAGACAACTATATATATATATATATATATATATATATATATATATATATACACAAGCATTCCAAGATAACAAAAACAACATTTCTTACTTTCAAGCGATTGCACACTGAGGAAAACTGCAGTATTTGCTGGTGCTCAGATTATAAACTCCAATGTTTTTTGCACAGTGGACGAAAACAAGATTATCCAAATATCTACTCGCACAATAAACTTCAAAAAACACAAGCAATAACATCGCTCGAGGTTATCCAATGAAACGCCATTCAGCCCGGAGACCTTCGGTGTCTCGGAGTGACGGCCTCAAGACAAACAGCGGCTGATGTTTAAATGTCAATAAGGTGTCAGATCAACCTCCGCGTGATGAGGTTTTGCGAGTCGCCATCGATAACGCCGCCAATGGAGACATTTTGAGACGATTTCGGCTCTGCGGGACGGTGACGCAAAGTGAAACGGAAAATTTTTTGGCAGACCCTCGTCGATCTGCGACGAGGCTCCGGTTCTGCCAGAACTCATACATTCTTTATGAACGCGTTATTGAAAAAGTCTCATTACGTTCATCGATATTGCGTGCGCCGTAAAAAAGAGACATTATTTAAGAAGGCGCTTCATCGGATTACATCCACAAAACAGCAATGAGTTGCCTTATGAGGGCCCGCCTGCCGTTTGTTTGCAGCATAAATAGGTTAGGTGTGTTTTTTGTTTTTGCAGGGTTGTGAGAAAATGTGATGTGGATCATCTTGATCGGCCTGTTGAGTGGTGTTATTGCAGTCTGCGCTCCCTGGGAACACTCGGGGAAATGATGCTCTCCCTGTCAGCGCCGCAAAGCCCCTCTGCCTCTGGATCTACGGGTAATTACTGGGACTGTGCTGACTCAGGACACACACACACACACACACAGACACGCAAACCCATATGAACCCCACAGACATGCAAACGGCTCACATGGGCATGCTTGGAGACTTCACTCTGACACCAGGACGGGTTGCATTGCCCTGGCACAGACTGTTGGTGGAGTTAAACCACAAGAAGTGTTTGGAGCAAAAAGTATGAATCGCTCTTTCTGACTATGCAGCTGTTTAAGGCGACGACCCACAATTCTCTTGAAAGATCGTGTAAGAAAAGGTGCATTTTTTTGGCTCCATTAGATCCGAAGTAATCCGGTTGTTTGAACTCCGAGAGTAACTCCTGGTTACTACTGAGGTGCGGCTGACTCACTGCATCTTTTTTTTAGACAAAACTACAGCATTGTTCCCGATTCCTCTATTTATTCATGTATAGATATTCCACATATCCTCATGCAACGGTTCGGATGACACCGTTTGCCCACAGAAATCCAGCAAAACGTACCAATTTCTGCTCGTGACATGCACACATTTCTTACCAAAAACCACTTAGTTAAGGTGTCCCCAAAACCGTTAACTGAAGTGCATGCGGCAAGAACAGTCCACCTCATCGTCCGGGTTTTGGCCCTCTTTATACTTCCTGGTTCATGATTACGTGGATTGCATATGAATTCATTAGTTTCTATAGGTATCGCTGAGAACGCTGTACAGCTGCAGGGTGCGAGAACATGTGTTCAACTCACATGCCGAATGACACCCCTAGGCCCCTACCTATCCTTTAAATAACTTCCTCTAAGACGGTTAGTTTTCAAATGTAAGTTCAACGAGTCTACCTACCTAGTAAAAACACAATCATTAGCTTCATAATTCCTTTCCGCCTTTTTCTTTTGACGGGCATGAGTTATAAACCTTCCTAGATTGCCCATTAATATTTGACTCCGATGATGCCTTTTGGGATTCATTTTGTTGTTGTTGTTGTTCACAAACAAATTCTTTCACTTTCTTTGATGATAATCTTTCTGGATTTGAAATGACAGATTCCGCCAACTTCCACGTAGCGACCACCCACGGGACCCTTTTTCGATGTGCCACCGAGGCCCGTTCCTTTTTTTTTTCTTCTTTACGAGATGAAATAATTCCCAGGTTTATTAGCCTCTGGTAAATTGGCTTCAGTGGGAGGCGGAAAAAGATGAAGGAAAAAAAAACAAATCATTTTTGAATACATACCGGGGTGTCCTAATGCTCATTTCAACGCTGTCACTTAGAAGGGGGCGGGGCAGGGTGGGACCGATAGAGCGCATTGTGCCCGCTGACAGGATTGGCTTTGTGTGTGATGAATGGGGCTGTCACAGACGGTGACAGGTTTGTGTTCAATACATGTGGATGTACAATACGCTCTGCATCCCCGCGACAAGCTGGGAGGCTTTTCGGTCCCGATAATCTCCATATCGTCTCGTCTCTCCGGCTGCTTACGGCGGACGTGGTCACGGAGGGGTGTGCCATGTGCCGCTGCACACAGACTGTCGATCCTCTGGAGGAATAAATGGGACACCGAGTTGACTGATGTGTTCCAGTTTCTTGTTTTTTTGTTTGTTTTTTTCTCCTTTCATTGTTTTTAAAGTCACCGGTATAGTTTTGTGGAGTTTCTGCCTCTGCAAACGTCTTTCCGAGGTGGTCAGATCACACGTAAATATAGATTTTAATTGTTAAAAATACATAGAAGGAAGAAAAAAAATACTTAGTGCACAAGGTGGGCAAAGAATAAATATATTTTGCGCCATTTTTTTTAAGCAACCACAAAGCAGAACATGTGATACACAAATCACCAGAAAAATAAAAATGTTCTCATCTATCGGATTCAGAACATTCACGCTGAATGTATCTTGTGAATATTTACCTCCATCTTTTTTGCACGTCTCCTCCATAGAGCCAATAAAAGATGATTACGGTACGGGTCCGAGTGAAGTCTTCCATAACCTCCACATCCGTATGTGAACATCACAAGAAAATAGTTGAAATAACACAGAGTCATGTTGTAATGTTGGATCAATAAAGAGTTATGTGTATATCTAAAGGTGAAATACTAAATATTAACGCTGAGCACAATTTTTGCAATTTCAACAGAAGTAGTCGGCTGAGGCTGAGTTCCAGGCCGATAATCTGCGTTTTCTCTTTTTTAACAAGGACTCATAACATCATTGTAGTTTCCTCCTCTCTCCTCTGCTTCTTCCACTTGGATTCAGTCTAATATAAAAACTGAAGTTCTTTGGCTCCGGCTATTTATGTCTCACCCAACCAACTGTTTTTTGCTCCTATTGGTGCTCCTCCTACAGAGAGGTTCACCGGATAAAAGAGGAACAAAAGGTGACCCACAGCCACTTATTAGCCCAACCGTCTCCCAGCAACAACAAAAAAACCACAAAAATAAACTACCAAGATAAACCACAACACGAACCGGCGATTCCACAACTGGGATGCACTCAAAGTGGCACGATGACAACATGGAAAATACGGCAAAAATAGAAATAACGTACACGAAAAATGAAACGGAGAGAGAGATTTATTAAAAGGGTAAGGAAATGGCTGCAGGAAATAAAACCGTAGAGGAAGTGACTGGGTGGGAAGGTGAACGCATGCACGTCTGTCTCTCCACAATTTGTATTCATGCAGGCAGACGGTGTTAAATGGAACAAGGGGGGGGGGGGGTGGGAGGGGAGTTTTGAGAGTTACTGTGAAAGAAAGAAGCCGTCAGTCCAACGTACAGCCAGCCAGTCTACCTCCCAATCCCGGAAACTGACACTCACGCTAATTATATAGTGTCGATGAGCTACAGGCTGTAAAGTGTCTGCTAGAAAACGGGTTTGGCTGTTAGTTCTGGAGTCAGACTTGAGGCTGACTTGTAAAAAAATAATACACATAAAAAGTGTGAGCCTATTCTTAGTATTTATGAACTACAGTGTAAGTTATGGACACGGATGGGGCCAAGACCTCGCTTTGTATTCTCACTCCCTTTTTAATATTTATGCTTCTTTTTTTTTCTTTTTTTTTCCCCCGTTGCTCCGTTTCCTGTTTTTTTGCCCGTTTAAAATATGAGAAATGAAGGAAGCCAGGAGATAAAAGTACGTCTTGTGGGAGACGTATAATGTGCTCTGTCGAATGATTTAAAAAAGGTTCACCAAAAGCTTAATAAATCATTGAATATCATTGCTTTTTTTTTTTTTTTGCGTTAAGCGCATCAGTGACACGCGTAAAGTTGTGTTGCGTATTCTTCTTTTTTTTTAAATGTGATTTGTCGCCTCTTGAAAGCGTCACATTTACCGGTTATTATTTCTGCTCCTTGAACTATATGTATACGTTTTCATGAGAAATTAGCATCATTACAGGTGTTTCAGCCACGTGGACACAGTAGTCTATGAAGCCCTTTTTTAATAATCGGGCCCAATAAGCCGTGTGTTTGTCTCGTCCTGCTGAGGTCCACAAAAAGGTATATTGCGTTTTTTTTGTAACTTTTTTTCCGAAATGATTAAAACTGCTGGCGGTCGTTGTCGATCCTGTGCGAGCGCGCCTCCGTCCATCTGGTTCAAAACAAACACCGGGAATCACAACTAATCGTTTGTACACCTGTTGCTCTCTGCTGGGCGTCCAATCGGAGGTGAGCAAATGAGTGAATAATGATCCGCACTTTTACTCTTCAACTCGGGCTCTATTCGTCATATAGAGATGATTCATCA